>NC_141341.1:10762500-10952500 GCF_037954235.1 Aulostomus chinensis
TGGCCCGTTATGGTACACTGTTGGAGAATGTCTCTCCCTGCCAGACTCTGATCTCTGACTAAGCAACTCATCAAGACCGTAGCTGACCAGTTGTGGTGCGTTTCCTTAGCGAAACCTCATCAACAGTCAAAACCTGTCCAGAATCAACCCAGCACCAAGCTCACAGTTTGACATTTGATTCAAACGGTTGCTGAACCTTCAGGTTGTGCGGTCCACCCTGTATTTACATAAGAATCATAGGCTGAAAGAGCAAGATGATGGGGGGGAAAAATGACGGTTCCACGAACTAAACCTCCAGCTGTGTGTACTTTCCAAACTCCTCTTCCACACTTAAATGTCATGAGTGTTTTGAATGTCAGTCTCAAAGCCACCTCGGATCTGTCATTTTACTGAAACTGTACACCTCCTTCTAATTATATGTTGATTAGCAGCTTTAAAAGTAGGATCATCAGTTGGATTTAAAGCTTAGCATTAGAGGTTATATTTGCACAACAGCACCAAGAAAAACATGCGACATGATCACGTGAGTGCATGAGAACGAGGGAAGGGGGAAGAAGCAGTGAAATGACAGCAGTCTCAGCTCACCTGCTAGAGGAAAAAGAAAATACAGGACGTGCTACGAACACAGAACCCTGAGGGGGAATCAGACCTCTCAAACCTGCTTATTAGAACACCAGACGAGCAGAACCGAGATGTTCCGGCGCTTCATATATAAATCAAACAGAGCAGATTCATCAGAGCAGCGGCTAACGAGATATGAAATACAGCTGTTGAAAACACGCTGGTGCGCTTGATCATACGCACGCGCGCGCGCCCACAAACACACACAAAGAGACGGGATGAAAGATGAAAGAGTAGACGGTTCCACTTGCTGGGAGTCATTGGGAGGTCAGGTCAAGATACAGTTCATCGGAGGAAATATTATCAAAGTCATTCCTGAATTATGAAGCACATGTAACCTGCAGTATATTATTCATTTTGAGGATCATTGAGATTCTTATCAGTTCCCCACTTGGATTCCAAAATAGTAAGGGAAAAAAATGAAAGCCGACTCAACAGCATATTAATTACTAGTGTTCAGTGTTCGTCTCATCATTCTTTCTAATAACTTGTCAGGAAAATCTTGAGGGAATTCTACAAATTTGGCGAAAACATCCACAGTAACTGGTGAATGAATGAAGAAGATTTTGCTGGTCAAGGTCAAGGTCACCGTGACAGGTAAACTTCACGGAGGCAAACAACTGCAATGCAGTATTTTATTAAACGTTCTCTATGGTTAACATTCTCCTGCTTCACACTTGAGTCAAACTCTCTTGCTAAATAAAATAATTTTCTTTTGAAAAACATTCCTAAATAAATCTCTACGGTGCCAACTCTTCTTCCTTGGATAAAAAAAAAAAAAAAAAACAGAAGCGTCAAGCATCAGGTGACTTTTTGGAGGGGGTTTGGGGCGAATTATAGCGACAAAGTGGCACCGCAGTTGAGAAAACTGAACATTAAAGTGATTTAACGTGATGTTTCGCTAACAAAACCGTCCTGGCAGCAAGTGGGGAAACACTGGGGACTTTGGGATTGAAGGCACAGATTTATTTTAAAAGACTGTCTCAATGTTGAAGCATCTGTTGAAGAGTGTAAAACTTTTTTTTTCCCCCTTCCAAACGAGACGGCGATCACGAACTTTTTCAGTGGACGGACTCAGATACAGAACTGAGTCATAAACCATCACACGAGTTCAGAGGCGTCATCAGGAGCTGCTGAAGATCAGGACTGCTCCGATGACACAAAGTCTGCTCGGTTTCATGATTTAAACAGAAAAGTGTCACACTTAAACACATAAAGGAGATGCCAGTTGTGTGTGTGTGTGTGTGTGTGTGTGTGTGTGTGTGTGAGTGTGTGTGTGTGTGTGTGTGTGTGTGTGTGTGTGTGTGTGTGTGTGTGTGTGTGTGTGTGTGTGTGTGTGTGTGTGTGTGTGTGTGTGTGTGTGTGTGTGTGAGCGCGCGCGTCAGTTCCAAGGGAGATAAAGGAGCTTGGTGTATTTTCTCAGACCAGTTGCTAGTTTAATTAAACTACAGCTGGAGGTCAATAAAGATGGATGACAGTCCAGATACTGATTGATGGATCGAAGCGTTCGCGCCTGTATAGACGGGCTGAGGAAGTCGCTCGATGAGCTTGTTCTTGGCTCTGGGCTGGTGAGCACAGGTGACCCAGTTTCAGCTGCTGGAGGGTGTGCAGCAGTCAGCCAGTGCATTTGAGAAAGGCAGCAAGTTACCCTGTTTTATAATTTTGCATTATCTGTGTTTTGCTTCAGACGTGTATTTTTCTGTTAAGCAAGTGCTGTCTTATCATCTTAAGAGTAGAAACAGTAGATGTAGCAGCAGTTATCCAAGCAGAAATATGAAAAAACAAGCCCTTTTAATGCGGTTCAAATAGCTGCTTCACCTTATTGTTGTCTATTGCAGATTTCTAACTCACAAAATTAAAAATATGAACTCTATCAACACATAACAACTGTAATTCAGCAGGGCACTTTGCTGCCTCCTGCTGGAGAAAGCAAAAAACCATCATCATAATAATAGTAATGATAATAATAATGATAATGATAATATTGATGATGATTCAACTTGAATGACGCAGGGAAGATTTCTTTGCAAAAAATGCAAGACAGGAAATAAAACCATCTCCTGATTTTTTTTTGTTTTTTTCCTTTCCTGAATTGAGGTTCTTCTCGTACAGGATGCTGCTGTATACATATTATAAAGTCCTTTAAGGCAAATTTGTAATTCTGGACTTAGAACAACTCAAAGTATGTGACAGATTCACGCCATGCAGAAGGAGAGAAATATTCAATGAATCAGAAAGAAAAATCAAGAAGCAGAAATGGAGGGGGAGATCATCACAGATAATCACTGACAGCAGAGAGTAATCGCTCGAGCAACACGCACACACACGCACACACACGCACACAGGAGGACTGATTTCCTCCCCTTCTGTCATTACTTCTGTTCTACGGTGGCAGCTTATATCTGTAATAACACCGAGTGCTCACCCACTATGCGGCTGCCGCGCAAATGCATCAACCCACCTGATTTCTGCAAGCACCAGCAATTTCCCTCCACTTCCCTCCAGTCACGCACATGCAGGCCCAGAGCTGATTCCCATTGGCTGCTTCCAAGACTGAATTTCAAACACTGCTCCATAATTCAGACTGCAAACCTTCATTATTCTGATGTAATGCAACAATACTCTACAGACTACTCATGACATGAGAAACTGGAAAACAAAGGCATTTATTAATTAATGATTTCAGTTAACGCACCACTGCTCTGTAAAGTGTTGAATGAGGGGCACGGACATCATTATTCACACCATCAATAATATAAGAACCTTCTCTTGTTGGTCTCAGACTAAAAATAAGTTATACACCACTTCTGGAACCATCAGAGGGCTCTTTATTTAGCTGTCACACACCTGCATTATATTAGACTTCCACAAGGTGGCAAAATCACCAGGCTTCCCTCTTCTTCTCTAAAAATCACACACACACACACACACACACGCACGCACACACGCACAATCTCTCCTTTACTCTCCAAATGTCACCTTATTGAAAACACGCAAGACAAGAACCTCGTTTTCCTTTATCTCTTCAACCTTCACGCCGGCTTTTAATCACACCGCAGGACGATGAAGGAATTACCAGAACTGATGAGGAGGAGGAGGAGGAGGAGGAGGAGGAGGAGGAATCTGATTCAAACATGAAATAATCTACTGGAATCAAGGGAAGAATCTGAAAAAGCAGAGATGGGGGTGAGGTGTACATTTGAATGTGCTTTGACTGGGGTGTTAAAACATTTTCTAAGACACAGATGTTTTAGTTCACCATGAGAGCTGACCATGATGACGACCATGAAGATGATGACGACCATTGGAAGTGATTTCGAAAGAAAAACAGTCCAGTTGTAGTTCAACACGAACTATTTTTAAAGCTAATAGTTAAATTAATATTTCTGGTTAAAAAAAAAAAAAAAAAGACAAATATTTAGCTTAAAATTTTATTTTTGTTGTAGGGAAAATAAGGAGAGTTCTTTAAGAAAACCTACCGTTACCGATTATCCAAGCACTTACAGCCACAGAGGAAACGGACAGGTTCGTTCTAAAAATGTCAGCCTGCGGTTGATTATGCTCACACAAATCTACAGACAGAGCAACAGCGACGGGCAGCTGATGTGTGACGAATTTAAACTGACATGAATAGATTTTTGCCGGCCATTTGGGTGCAAGAGGATTCAGCTAAAACACGCACGATATTGACGTTTCCTCTAGTGGCAGCTGGGGGAAGTTAAATAAGAAGAAGAAGAAGAAAAAAGGTTTTTAAAAGGATCAATACTGAAATGACAAAACGTGTCAGCAAAGAGGTCTCACCTCCGCAACCCGGCCGCCTGATATTCAACTCTCCTTTTTTTTCCAGCTGTTTCTTTAAACTTCTGAGGAAAACATCTGTGTGCCTGCTGTGTAGAATCAGCAGCTAATAAGAGTGAACATTTTCACCAAAAACAGCCGCCTGCTGCATCTGGAGAAGCACTGGTGACAGCGACGAAACAACGAGCCGGAGGGAAACACCAAGTGGAGTTGAGCGTCTCTTTTCTTTCATTGCAGTTCTTAATTCATTTAATCTGTTTTTGGTGTTGAAACACTGATGCGTACGGCTTAAAGTTTGCATTTGTTATCATGTGACATCAATTGTGTGCTTGTAATCTTGCGGCTGCTGCCTGTCAGAGAACGTCCACGGACGATAAAACAGATCAGTAGGAAGCAGAGCAGAAACCTGATCCCGACGCTTAAGCGCGTCTGTGTTCAACATCTGATGTTTTATCTTAGTGTGAATGAGAAATCTAAGCATGAAGTCCTGAAAAACCTGCAACAGGACTGCGATGGAACTTTCACTGAAACTCAGGTGAGACATGTGCCACTCCACCCGTTAGCGATGATGTCATGTCTTTCGCAAGGGCAACTTTGAGGCCGTAAGCTTGCTATTAGGTGATTATTTTAGGCCACATTCTGCTGCCATTTAAGGAGTTTTCCTCCCTACAAACTGCCTGTACTACAAGCTAGCAGGCTAATAGCAACCTAAACGCTGAAAATGGCAACTTTAGAGGAAGATTTGGATTACACATTACTGGGTCTGAGATTTAAAAAAAAAAAAAACTTGAATGTATAAAAAAGTTTCCTGCATTGGACCATGACACTAACTGATGTTTCTCCTGATTACTGATGATGCCCTATGACGATGAATGATGTCTCATATTAACCTCTCTTTTTGCTGTGTTTCTTTATGGGTCTCTTTAGGAAAACACGGAAATCCCAGACGTCTGTGTCACGCTGTATGACAGCCGTGACTTGATATTAGCCGTTAGCGGGACGCAGTGAACCCAGTCACGTCCTGACAGAGGCGGAGACATCTGATACATCTGTAATGTCTTCTACATCACCATTATGAGCTGCTCCTAATTGTTCCACATGAAGTTAAGTTAAACAGCTGCATAATTAGTTGTAAATGACACTTTCAAGCTCTAACACACTCTCAACGCTCATATGTCAATAGATAATGATCATTAAGAAGACAGATTTCAGTCCCTCGCGGCCTCACAGAGGCGTGCTGATCGTCGCTCATGTCGAGGACAAAATGTCCCTCCCTGCAACCCATAACATGTTTTGTGTCAGCTGACATCTGGCGTGATTGTTTAACAGGCTTCATAATGGCACAGACGCATGACAAGTCATGACAGAGCGGCAATCGTGGCAGTGAACGTCGCTGAGAGGACGATTCAATTATTCTGCCGTGTTAGATGATGACACAGAAGCAGGATTAATGCGCCGCATGAAAGTGGCTCCTGTGTTTTACATCTCGTACAAATCAACAACCTTTTGGAACCAGCTGTTGAATGTTCAGTCGCTGTTGAATGTTCAGTTGCTATAGCAACCTCCACTGGCAAAGTTCCGTAGCTGCTGTTACTGCTGCTAATACACCAGTTTAAATTACTGGTAAATCAGTTCGGTAGCAAGTTTCCTTTTGTTCCAGGATGTCCCTGCTGGGAGAGCAGCAACCGCAAACTCTCCCATACTCAGAAGAGAGTCTGCAGGGACGGCCTTCTTTCAACCCGCTATCAAAGTGCTTTTTTGTGATCAGATCGCAATTGAACAATATTTGGCACACACGTTTACACCTGGTATTAACATGCGTCTCCAGTGTCGATTGCGCTTTTTCCTGTTTAAACAAAAGTCCCGCTCTTCTTCTTCTGATGAACGTCAGCGGAAGCATTTCCAGAGGAAGGCTGCACCGTCACATCCTCCGCTCGTCCGTGCACCGGCAAAGATACAACGCAAAAATAGAAAGTATTTCATTTGCATTGTTAACTTGTAAATGACACCCCCCCCCCCCGTACCTCCATGAAGAGTCGCACCACCTTGAAGATTGCTGTGTTTAAACCCACCGATTTGTTGTTAGAAGATGGGAGCCACAACTTCATTCACACTTTTTGTCAAAGAGGTGAGCACAACCTTCAAAGGTGGTTTGGCAGGTCAGATCACAACTGATCCTGGATCTGTTTCAGGCGTATTTACACCTCAAAATTTCAGGTGATCAGGTCAAGGTCAGTTCAAGGTGTCAAAGGTGTCAGTGACAACAGAGGTGACTTTAGGTCGGACAGAGCTGCTCCAGTAGGAGGTGGAGGTCGACTAGAGATGGGATGTGAGATCAGGATCATCAGAATCAGATGCTGATACTGATGTTATTCAGGTGAAGGTACAGACAGAAACGATCCGGTTTCCATTCTATATAAATGCATAATTATGAGAGGGAAAAGACGGGAAGTTTCTGTATTAGGCTTGAAAAAGCAATTTTGAGCTGCTTTGAGAGTTTCATGCTTAATTTACTCCAAAACTTCCATCTTACATGAGGAGCATGTTTAGTTCCGTGAAAAGCTGACGTTCTCTTAAATGTTTGATGAATTTTTCGGTTATTATATTTGGGAATCTTTCCCTCAAGCTGCTTTATGCACTTCAAGCAGAGATTAGGATTCAATACATTTACATTTGCTTGTTTTGTAAAGTATCTACATGGAGGATTATTATATCAGGGGAGATGTTTGTATCTCTGAAGCCCCTCTGATGTTTTCTCTCCAAAAATGACTCATTTTGTGCAGAGCAGGTGATTCACAGCTAAAATTCTTTCTCTATCAGACCCCATATGCGCCGCAGCTGAAGTACTGACGTCGGCTCGGATGATCCGTATTTCTGAGACAGTCGTGGCAAAAACAGAAACAAATCAACAAGAAGTACAAGGCCTAATTAGCTTCTTTGTGTATGACACTGTTGCTAGTTGTACTCTGTTTCAGGATTACACACAAATTCTAAGCTTTCTTTTCTGCTTCATGTTGATAATCAGCATTCAAATACATTTTTACGAGGTCTGCTCTCCGCCCGGGACAGGAAGCTGGTAATCTGTCTCATTCCTCTCATCCTGCTGTACATTTACATCAGCGCTGTCACAGACAGAGTGGTCCAGACAGTCAGACACCCCTCTCCGCAGCCCCCCTTCTGGGAGGGTTCCAGCTCAACACTGTGTGACCTACTTAAAACTTTCAGATGCACTGAGAATGAGGCCGGTGCTTTAACAATGTCAATACTGAGATTTGTCTGCTGGCACAGAGGCGATGTTTTAGAAGGGGCAAATAAATAACCGCTTCATTTACTCCCAATCCTTATTTCCTACAGATGATCATGTGGTTTGCTGGCTGGCCAGAATCCCGCTGCAGCTAACTGACTTTACTGCAGCAAGAAAATCGAATCCAGAGAATTTGAACAACAGGTAATCCATCATTGTAAACATTAAAACAGCATAGTTGTTTTAGATGTCCTCAATTGCTTGTGGCAACCACTCTAATGCTAGTAGAGGCTCTGTTGACATATTCAATAAATACTCGAAGTGAGTTTTAACTTTGTTGTTGAAAACCAGACTAGACATGTTCTACTTCTGCCATTTTTGAGATGTCATCAACGAAAAGCAGAGTAAACCTAAAAACAATAGGAGTAGAAGTCAGACTAAAACTAACAACAATAGGAGCAGAAACCAGAGTAAAACTAACAACAATAGGAGTAGAAGTCAGACTAAAACTAACAACAATAGGAGCAGAAACCAGAGTAAAACTAACAACAATAGGAGTAGAAACCAGAGTAAAACTAACAACAATAGGAGTAGAAACCAGAGTAAAACTAACAACAATAGGAGTAGAAACCAGAGTAAAACTAACAACAATAGGAGTAGAAGTCAGACTAAAACTAACAACAATAGGAGCAGAAACCAGAGTAAAACTAACAACAATAGGAGTAGAAGTCAGACTAAAACTAACAACAATAGGAGCAGAAACCAGAGTAAAACTAACAACAATTGGAGTAGAAACCAGAGTAAAACTAACAACAATAGGGGCAGAAACCAGAGTAAAACTAACAACAATAGGAGTAGAAACCAGTGTAAACTAACAACAATAGAAGTAGAAGTCAGACTAAAACTAACAACAATAGGAGCAGAAACCAGAGTAAAACTAACAACAATAGGAGTAGAAACCAGAGTAAAACTAACAACAATAGGAGCAGAAACCAGAGTAAAACTAACAACAATAGGAGTAGAAACCAGAGTAAAACTAACAACAAAAGGAGTAGAAACCAGAGTAAAACTAACAACAAAAGGAGTAGAAGTCAGACTAAAACTAACAACAATAGGAGCAGAAACCAGAGTAAAACTAACAACAATAGGAGTAGAAACCAGAGTAAAACTAACAACAAAAGGATTACAACCTAAAATAGATTTCTTCAACAAAAAAAGACTAAGATTAACAAATTAATAAACTTAAATGTAACTAAAGTGCATTTTAGTTAAAAGACAAAGGATACACATGAAGCTTAAGAAAGAAATCAAGGTCAATTTTCATTAACTAAAACTAAAACTAATTATTTTACTAAATCTCAGTAAAACACGAGGACTTTTATTCTGCTGAACCTTGACTGAATAAAAATAGGATGAATATGATGACACTAAAACAAACCCATGTGACACATGACAGTAGAGAAAATATAGCCACCAAAAATTATCAGAAAATTGCTTTTTCTCAGGTTTCACTTTCTGACAACAGTGTTCATTCACTGTACAGTCTCTGTAATATCATCTTCATGTAATCATAAAAATAGAAAAATGATGTGGTGAACTGACATCCTGCATGTCTGAGATAAACAAAGACAGAATTTAACACTAAATTTAATGAAATCCAGAAAATGTCACGGAGCCCTAGAGCTGCATTGCGGGGAAAAAATATAGATTTCGTGGTCTGAAGATGTAACTTGATCCCTGTTGGCCACAAAGTATTACATTTTGGCATAATTTGATTGTTCTGAGACCGTCTTTTTAAATTGAGGGAAGTTGAAGTCATATGTCATAGCCTCAAAATAACAATTAATTAATAAGGCACGCTCTGTAAAATGAAGCTTAAAAAAAAAAGACTTTAATTTATAGCTTAACCGTGCAGCGCCACGGTGGTCTGGCAGACCGAGACCACGAGGGAAATTAAAGAATAACTGTGTAAGCGGCATGAAGCGTCTCACCTCAGCACCATGGGACAGACTCCTTTTCCTGAGGGCTGGGGAGGGCTCGGCGGATCGTAGAGGAGTCGGACCTCCATTCTTTAGCTGCTGCCCTGAGGGTGACTTTGGTACAGTCCACACAGGAACACCATCTGAAAAAGACCAAGGTGTCAGAGACACTTGTCTGCTTCCACACAACAAGAATGAGATAACGGGACTAAAACTACATCATTTGTATTTGCTGATATGTGTGTGTGTATTAATACTTGATTTTGGGTTTGAAGGCAAGTGAGAAAACTCATCAAATCTGATTTTATTTCTGACATTCAATATCAGATCTCCTAAGTGAAACGAGGTTGTGTGATTGACAGAAACCAGACACCAGGAAATGATGTTTGTTGTCTGTCTAAATCTAATATTTGTCCACCTTGATATCCTGGTACTGGAGCTGTATTGACTCAGGTCACATCAAACAGAGAAAACTGGAGAGAATTTTTGATTCATTTTGAGAATCAGAGCCACAACCGAAAAAAATGTTCAACACATTTAAAAAAAAAAAAGTCAATTCTGTATGATGTAATATCGAGCCAGAACCTTAAAAAGGTATTAAAATCCACAGAACGTGTGAGGGAATCTCTCCTGTCTTTACCTCCAAGACCTCAACTCTCAGAAACTCCCAACCCATTAGTTGAGGTGTTACTGTGGTTTGTTTTGTTGTGAGGAGCCATGTATGTCATCTTGAGTTGAGGCCTTTACGCAAAAAAATGCAGCTCTTTCTTTAAATCAAACGGCAGCTTGAAGACTTGAATATTAGAGCTGAAAACTTCTCCAAAATAAGTAGCATAAGGAAACTAGGCTTATTAATAATCAGGTATGACCCTTAATCAAACTTTTGTGAAGTTATGAATATGTATTATAGAAAACTGCAACTGTATTGTTGAAACTGCAGAAACTTGGTGAATGGTGTAGTATGAGCCAAGACAGAACCCATAAAAATTTAGCACAGATAAATCACAGCGCCACCTTGTGGCAACAGGAAGTTACAGGCTGTTTTGTTTTTAATAAATCCCAATCTACTCCTCCTAGCGGGTCCACCAGATCAATCATGAATTTGATCAGAAACACCTTCAGAACGTGTTGATGGGTAACTGCAAGGCCTGGGTTCTTATTCTTGCGTTTCAGTAAGGAGAACGTAGGGAGGAAGCAATTTTTTTCCACCATGTAAGGTGAAGCTAACGTGCATGAGAAATCTAGAGGGCACATGGAGAACACACATCTCCCAGCCGAAGGTTAAAGTTTGAGGAATCTTGATGACACACGGGTGCTTGGAGACCTGAAAAACAATGGAAAAAGATCCCCCATCAAATGAAATAGGATCTTCCTCTGATCACGCTGCACCCTTCCACCAAGTTTGGTGAAAAAAACGGCCATACAGTTTTTTTTCGTAAACCTGCCAACAGGCACTCAGACAAACTGATCACATGACCTTCTCCTCTAATTTTGTAGGGTGTCAATCAAAAAATGACAAGAGGAGAAGCAACGCTGACTAAAAGGTTTCCTCACTGGACTGAAGTGTAACCCAACAAGTTCAAAACAGACACCCGCCCTCCATCTCAGACTCACACTCACACACTCCTACATGAGAAGATGAATTAAAAAAAAAACACATTACGATTATGTGATTTGCAACCGTCATTCATATAAATAGACCTGAAAATTGAGAAGCAAGTTTCTTAATTTAAAAGCTTTTAAAATACATCACAGGAGTAGATGCCATTTCAGTGGAATGGAGCGGTATCGTAGACGCCTCACATCCCCGATCCTGGGCTCTAAAATTGGGTTAAAAGTCTAATGCACCGAGAGGCTCGTTCTTTGATGTCCATTAGAGAGAAGCAAGCTGTGCTGACACAGGTCGGCATGCCGGGTGAGCCTGAGGCTAGTCTGGCTCGATATAAAGTAGCGCTTCGGCCAGGGCAGTTTGATTGACAGGTACCTGAACAGAGAGTCCAGTATCATCAAATATGATACTGGAGTATGAGGGAGGGGAGCTGTTGATACAGAAACAGCCCACTAGATATATTGGTAATAAGGTGTTTGTTTTTTCATTTCAAGCATATTCAAGTGCTCAGAAATGTCAGAAGTTTCTCTGTCGCTATGTCTTAATGAAGCACCAGAAGTAGAAACGCCGAGGGATATGTGGGCCATTGGACAGAGGCATGCAGGTGAGTCAGAAGGTTGCCGCAGATCAGTGAATGTTCATGCAATAAAGTTTTCCAATGGCTTTCCATGTCCTTCCATTTCTGGGCTTTTTATACTGCATCCTGTATTATTTCCTCTAAAAATAAGACATGCCATTCCCCTCTCATCTCCACTTTTCAGAATCAAGGTATTGAAAATTTTAATCATTTATGTCAAGCTGTAAGGGGGTTGCTTGCGGCAAAGTAAGTTAATTTCCTCTATGGATTTTCATTTCCTTAAAGGAAAATATTCGGAGCGAGTGGGTGAAAGACACATAGGGTTGGGGCTTCAGGCTCTTAATGGAGGTGACGGGGGGGGGGGGGGTCGAGAGAAGAGCGAGCAGCAAAGATCTTCTGTGACATCAGCTGATAATATGCTGTCTGGTTTGTGACTGGCAGGTTTATGGTGGGAGTAACAGATCAAAGACTACTAGCTGACTCAAACAAGCAGCTCTGGTTTTGTTGGGGCCCAGAGAGAGAGTCCAGTCTCACGCTCGCCTCACTATCAAAGAGTGTATTTGCCCACGCAGTGCAAAGCTTCTCTGTGTGGGTGTAATACAGCCATTCAGCCAACCAACCCACCAGCCAGCCACCCTTTATCAGCTGCTTATAATCAAGATACGGCCCATGCCAGCGAGCCACACCACCCATCACCCCCTCCCCAAAACTGAGGATCCTAACAAAAAACTTCCTCACTGAGGTGTGGGGGGTGTATGCTGGAAGCAGGGAGCAGGTGGACCCCCGTAGGACTTATCAGCCAGGCAACGGAAGGAAAGTGGTTTGTACTTGCGGCCCGGCGGTCCCACTCCACACCAACCCCTGTCTGAAGAGCAGCTACAAGGCAGGGTGACTGTTGGCGCAAAGAGAAGACCAGCAAACTGTCAGGACCGAGGGACTCGCTGGAATCTGGCAGCCAGACCCAAAAGAGCCTCCCAAAGCCACAGGTGGAGGAATGCTTCACTAAAAGCAGGTAGGCTTCAAAAGATGGTACTGAAAATGTTGCATGGATCAATATTTGGATTCACAGCAGTTACAGCGGATCCCGTGAGTCACGACGTCACAGCAACATCTACCCATCCCTCCATTTTATTACACTGCCTCGGGTTCAACCGGCTTTACCCAGAGAGGGTCCCAAGGTAGATGTGATATACCACTGTTATACCTCCAGTATTTCTTTGGTGGGTCAGGGGGCTCCTCCCAGCTGGATGTGAGTCCAGGAAACATTTGCACCAGATGGCCCAAACACATAAACTGAATTCTTTCAGCATGATGTTTTCTTAATGGACTTTTGGTTAAATGTCTAGAAAAAAGGGGCTGTGGTTCTGATAAGCTAAAGGTGTCGTAACAGTTTGTTCTAGGGCACAAAACACATCAGTAAATAGCCCATCTGTGAATTTAGATGAAAACTGAAGAAACGCAAAGTTAGTTGTGGTGACGTTGAAGTCAGTTCAGCTGATAGCCTAGCGTTAGCTCAGATTGCATTCACACTCCAGAAATCTTCAAAGTTGGGCTCATTTGTGAAGTTTATCGTCCTGAAGACTTCATCTTAAGCCTCATCAGCTATTTTTGGTTTTGGGTCCTAGGAACCTATGATATTGCTTACTTCCTGGTTGGCCAACAAAAATATGTCTTCCCCGTCCTGCGCTACTCTATGAAGTCCAAATATCATTTCAAAAAATAAAATACCATTTCAGGCAATGAAGTCAGAAAGTCACCTTGTTCCGTACCATTGGAATCCATTGTAAATTCTGTGAATCCAAACTAAGTGCAGCCGTTGCAACCATTCAGACACCTTTTCAAACCTGATAATGTCATACCCAAAACTTAGATTCCTTCAGTTCACATCTCCCACCTGCAAAAAAACATCTTCTGTTCTTCTGCAGAAATGTGGAGATTGTATAATCACTATTATTTCCTCTGCGCTAGTCAGTAACGGATTGGTCCAGCTTTTGATGGATTTCGGATTGTCTTAAATGAATACGACACTTCTATATTTGGCGTTCAACGTGTTCCTTCTCCTTAATCTTTAATGCCCATAGAACCACCCTCAGGCTGCAGAGGTTTTAAATGGAAATAACTTTATTGGATCCATAATGACCTGGCACAGAGAGGGTTAAACATGGTAGAGGTCTGACATTTTGAGGCACCAGTGTGGATTCCTTTGGCAAAGACTTAATCCGTTGAGCAGATTTAGAAGTGCATAGTGTTACTCATTATATTTAGGTTTACTCAATCACACATAAACCCTGAATATTTTGACATGCATGTAGTGAAACAGTCTGAGATGCTCTAAAGTATTCTGTAAACAACGTTGACGAATAACGTCACACTTCACATTCATGCTGACACTTGGCACTGCGATTTCAAGGCATTTCAATGCAGCTAATCACACGAGGCGACAGAGAAATGAACCAAAGAGGAACATCTGTAGCAACACTCATCACTAAAAAACTGTGACAAAAAACATGAATGGAGCAACAAAAATTCAATTAAACACACAAATGCACTTGATACAACGTTCAACAGCATTTACTACAAACATTGAAGTTGACGGTACCCATCAGGCACGGACAGGAGCCACAGTCCAGCTGCATCAGCTGGCTCTTGCTGCTGAGCTCTGGAAGAGGAGACTGGAAAGACAAAGGGGATGGGAGAGATGGAGGGGTTGGGGGCTCCAGTAGCAGGACTGGAATGGGGCCCGGGGCGGACTCACCGGACGGGGCTCCGTGGGCGGCATGATTGCGCTGGGTGGCCTGAGACTGAGATGGCACCTGGCCGTGGCTCTGGGTCTGTTGGAGGATGTTCAGACACTCTCCCAGGCAGCTGAGTGTGGCGGCAGACGTGGCTTTGAGCAGCAGCAGGTCCTGGTCCAGGCAGGAGAGGGGACCTTTGGTGGGCAGCGAGTCAATGGATTGGACAAGGTTCTTTTGTTGGCCCTCAGCTTGAGACATCACCTGGAGATAAATACATATAAACCATTGTTATACATTACCAGAGAGCCACTGTCATACAGATCAGGTATTACATAACCTGGGTGGAGGTTTCTGCTCTCCAGGTACTATTCTAGCTACGCTAACGCTACCCTGCCCTTCCCCCTTCATGTGTAAATGAAAAATGAAAACGCTGTGATCCATACAAATGCAAATCTGTAAGGGGGCCAGGATGAATATTCACAGACAGTGGGGGAATTTTGGGCTCACTTGTTAAACATACTAATCCCATTTGAAGAGAATCTCTTGTGGAGAAAGACCTTATTTACATGAGTGCGCTGTGATAAATCACCTCGTAGACTAAGGTAGGATGGAATATACGTATTGTTATTGTCACTGTTCAGAACGAGACAAAAAGGACATAATAAAAATAAGCAAAGAATATACAAAGACAGAAAACGAAGCTCTCCTGCAATGTTCTGCACAAAAATCACAATAAATATTTAAATATGTTTTACAACAGATCAAGTTAAGCAGTAAAATTCAAGCAAAAGCGAATAAAAGTGACTAAAATCAGCAAACTATTTACAGCAGTAGGAAATACAACGCAGTGATATGGTGTCCCGCTAAGTGCAGTGTTTCCCAGGACAGACACACGACCTGAAAGTGAGAGGAAACGCCAACCCCCTTCATTTCAGTCACTGTGTCTCCTTTTCTTTTGTCATAATTAATTACACAGTGGACGTGTTTATCACATATCTTCTAATTATGCACTCAGCAGGGAAAAAGGATGTGGGGTATAAGCTGTCTGTTACCTGCAACCTCTAAACTTCTGCTGACTTTCCGTACAAGTGTCTGTGTGGAGGCGGATGAAGCCTGGACGCTCTTGCAGGAGAACGTTTGAATAAAATACCTTGTGACACAACATGAGCTTGCTTGAAAATGGCTGGCTGTGTTGTGTCAAAACCATCAAAGCCAGAAAGTTGACCCGCAAGACTTTGACTGTTCACCTCCATCTTGCATGTTCTAAGAAACCTTACTCTGCTCCTCCTCCAAGCTTTTCCTGCTCCTCATCCTCCTCAGCCACATCATCATCCTTAGGAAACAAAGGACAGCTTCAGTTGCGTGGATCTACCCTACAGTTTGACACCATATTTAGCAGATGAATGTTTGAACGTGACAGTGAGCAGATGATCTCGACTGCACTTTTACTCTCAAACGACCGTCGTCAGCAATGAATGGCGCCACCTGAGAGTGGACGGACACAACTGAGGTTTTACTCTCAAGATACCATACTGTAAAACTATCATACATGAAGTTTTACCCTGTTTTGTTATGTAGTGGATTGAGCACACACAGTCCGCACTTCTGGAGTTAATGGTAATTCAGTACAAACGCTACACAATGGAGGCCTTTTCTTATCTGTTAAAGTGAATTTGTGCTTCTCGCCACAGAGACGGAACAGATGAATCCTCAGGCCTTCTATTGTTACAGTCTTGAAAACATGCAAATCTGTGTAGAAGATATATACTGTATTGGAAATATTTGTACTGCGTACTTCATACTGCATTCATGATCATTTTTACTGTGCTGGTTACCGTTGTCTGAATTATCAGTTGATGGGTGAAGTTCCTCTGTCACATGGTTCAAATGTACTGTTGCATGTCATTTACGTGATTTTTTTTTTTTTTTTTTTAAAAAGCTTAACTGCTGTTAAATTTGATTTGTTCTCTTTTGTTTTTTTCTTCAGCAGCATTTTAATGTTTTATTTCTGGAACTTTTATGTTACCGCTTATGTCAGGGAAACCCGGTCTGCTCAAACGCTACATTTTGCTCACAGAAGGACAACGCGAAGGAAGAGCATATAAACACGGACAAGATCTCACGCTGGGCACTATAGAACCGTAAAAAGAAGAAAAGAAAAAGAAACTGTGTACATTTTTTTATTGATTCCGTTGCTGCTCGGACATTCACCTTGACACTAAGCAATGAGCGGACCAGAAACGTCTCAGTGGACTGAGGGACAGCCGAACCGTCCCGGCCCATTCATCAACAGTCCAAGAAGAGGCTGCTGACTACGATCAACAAGGTCCCTCACCAGATGACCTTGGTGACCCACATAGTATTGACCCTTAAGACCCTGAAGAGAGGGTTGATAACTTCTACGCCATAGTGACGGGGAGAGGAGGAAGAGGAATATCTGTGTTTCTTTGTTTGTCCTTTTGGTGTATATCACGTACGCCTCATGTTTTCAAACCAGGTTGAAACTAACACACTGTTGGATTTGGAAACATGCTACATTGTGCGAGCCTCATCCATTTAATTCTTTTCTTTTTTTTTGTCCTGTTGATTCATGAATTGCAGATCTAATTAAGAGTAAGACGGTGTTTAATTATGATAAGATGTGTCATCAAATCCATTCCGTGCTCATTAGGATTCACTTCCAGATACGACAGTCAGACATGGCTACATCCTTATGAAAAAGACTATATATATATTTTGAGATATGGCACATGGATTCTTTTCATTGTAGCACATCATTATGCATTAGCAACAGGGAACAGAAGTGAAGCGTTTTGATGGATAATTAAAAAAGAAAAAACAAGAAAGACATTCGAAATCATCTTAAATCATCTTAGACATGTTTGAGTTGAAATTGTGGGGAGGATTTTATGGTACAGCACGTTGACAACAAATCTTGAGAGGTTAAAAGTAAAGATACACACACACACACACACACACACACACACCGATATAAATGGTCCGTAAAAACCTCAAAAAGTTTCCTGAATGAGAAACTGAACACTTAACTGCTCCTGATGAGCAGCACGATGAGCTTCCTCCTGGATGTGTGAATGAGGCACTATCGTGAAGCGATTTGAGTGCTGTCAAGGTGGAACTGCATTATAGAAACAAACCCTTTCACTGTCAGTGTTGTTTTTTTTAAGTCAAGACATCTGCAGATTTCTCCAAGCACTGAAGGCTGAAACACAATACAGCGAAATAAAAGCAGCCAAGGTTTTCAGTCTTTGACTATCAGCGCTAATGACGTTAATATGAAGGGTTATTATGATCAACCGGGTGCAACCATTCAATCAGAAGGAAGCTGATGGAACGTCTATTCATTTTTGCACAACCGACATAATCACAGCTAGTAAACAAGATTGTTGTTATGAGGTATTAGTTGCTGATTTACGCCAGTATGTGTAGATTAGAAAGAAATCCATGACAACAAAGACAGAAAAGGAGAAAAAACAGGCTGTTCTAGGCCCTACAGAGAGAACAAGAGCTGGTTCATGTAGAATATCAAGAATACCTATAAAAACAAGGGTTTCATCCCTGTTCAGCTTAAAACAGGAAGATAAATCAGCTTTCAGTGAGGATTAATGTGATCAGTGCCACAGATGCTGGGTTTACCACTTGGGTAGACAGCGTTTCTTAGTTCTGGTTCTTAATTGGTGGTTGGTTGGTTTTGCCTGTCAACTGCACGCCATAAGGACAGTTTTTTGACAAATCACTGGATTTCTCGCTTTGGCGTGAAGTGCGATGATAACATAATAGAGGCAGATTACAACACTGATGTGCTGGTTAGCTTCATATTGTGGGAGATAAATAGGTCCCGACCGATACATTATTTTTGGGGCAGATACCAATATTGGAGTGTACCAAAATTTTCGGAAAAATAGGTATTTTACTTTTTAGAAAACACACTATGAAAAAGATATGGAATGGAGGTAGTAAATTTTAACCTCCAAAATGGTGTGTAAGACTGGAATTTTTTAGTACTACAATTCAGTAGTTTATATGAAGGTACAGATACTAACATCGGCATGTGTCTTGTGTCTCATATGCTGATACCAATATTAGCTTGTCAGAGCTATCGGTCTCGGCATGTATGACACAACATATGTGCCAATACTAAGAGCAGCCGATATCGGCCTAATCTAGAAGTATCATTCAGGCTCTAGAAATAAAACTTGGCAAAAATTCCAGTGGCATCATCACAACCTCTGCAGCCAAAAACTGAGCTGAAAAAAGGTGCAAAAAAAAAAACTTGTTGAAGAAGACACAGTCTGCCTGATGTCAAAGTCACAGAACACTTCTCTCCAAGAGAATCATTTCTGTGTGACTCACATATCAAGAGTCTAAATGGATCACAAGAGCATGGAGACAAAGTCAGAGCTTGCTTGTGGGTAATAAGCTTCTCGCCAGGCTAATGAATGCAGGTTGTTTATCAGCCTGCAAATGTTGTATTCATTAATATTGTATGGCTCCGCATGCACTCGTCTTCTGCACGCACTTCAGTCGCACATATGTCTCCCAGCATCAGTAGACAGTTATTTCAGACACTGAAATCTGTTGCGTTGGGGGTTATATGTGGCACAGACATCTATGAAGAGGATCATCGTCTTTTATTTTAAGCACAGAGCTTGTCCAATTATTCATCTATTTACTTGGGTCCTGAGGCAGAAACAGCTCAAACACTAGTTTCCACTGCCTGTTATTAATAGATTGTCAGCGTTCAGCATGCTGATACCATATCATTTCCACGGTGCTGTGCCCATGATTAGAACTGTCATTTCATTTCTCTCCTTTTTCATTATTTCAGCAAATGTAATCCTGAGACAGATGTTGCCACTGAGGAAACACATTATTTCACTGCATTTCAGTGAATTCGCTCATCTAAGGAAAATATAATCTCATAATCATCTTTTATATCATACCATGACAAAATTCTTGAAGGGATCATTTTGCTTGGTAATTTTTCTTATTAGCCATCCTCCCCAGAGCCAGACAGACAAGAAGATAGACACCCTTCTCTCCTCCATGGGTGCATTAGGGAGCAGAGACCCACAGAGATCAGCCAATCGCTACTTAGCTTAGCGCAATGCATGGTTATGGGTGGGAAGTTTTAGCATGACCCCGTCAAAATTCATCATCAAACGTCGACAGAAGAAGTTGGCGAGATGCCATGCTGGAAAGTAAATTGATAATGTCCTCAGTCTTGCTCTGTGACAAACATCATGAATTCATCTGCTATATTAGCTAGCTGGGTAGTGCCTCCCATGCCTTGTCGGTGGAGTGGGAGCTAATGTGTGAGCCTATTCTATCTGTTCATTAATATATATTATAAAGGTGTAACAACAACAATTAAAAAAACAATTAAAATCGATGGTTTTTTTTCCCCAAAAGAAAGTGGAAACGTCCTCCAGAGTATTTTAAATGTTTACAGCAGAAATATTAGACTTCTTTTGAACAGAGATCTGTGAATTGAGTTTCTAAATTTGAACATTTTACAGTGAGTACTGCTGAAGTAAAATTAAATGTGAGCAAAACTGTTAACTGAAAGTCAGAGCTGATGTGTCCGTCTGAGAATATCATATTCCTGATGTCAGCCAATCAATTCCAAGAGGATTTTTTCATTTATTTTTTTATTTAGACTTTGGTTTGAACTGTCCCTTTTAGCTGTCATACGGCTGGCATCATAAATATAAACTGGCCTCATGTGTTCAGAAGGAGTGACCCTCAAGGTACCAGAGCCACATGTTTAATAATGAAACTCTCAGACGCTTATGAATATACTCACTTATGTCAACACAAAATACTGTCCAAAAAAAGATAATAATAAGACAGATATTTACAAAGAGACTATTGAGAAGAATGTTCTTGGGTTTCACATTCTTAACGTCTCTTTCATATAGCTATAGTTACATGTATACACAAAAAAATATTTGGTTTATATATAAAGATGAAAGCATAAAAAGCAGGACAGTTCAACAAGCTCATATGCCGGTGGTGGTCTCATAAAAACAGCAGCTTCCCATCGCCACAAATACAGACACAAAGCTCTCTGGAGCCAACGGGACCAGAGATGCTTCCAGAAATAGCCTAACCCCGGTGATCCAGCTCGTCGCAGCAGCAGCAGCAGCACGATTGCCCAGTGGTGCTGCTGCTGCGACGAGCCGGCGCGTTTTTGATGAATTCACGTCAGTCAGCTGTGACAAGCTGGCTGAGGAGAGACTGTTATGTGGTGTGACTCCTACCATCACACCTTCAGTGCACAGACAGATAAATGTGCGGAAGGACAGACGGATCGAAGGTGACAGCGTGACAGTGGCCTGCCCTTTCAACATGAGATTTCATTATCAGCCCACACTTGATCAAATAGCAGAACATGTACTGTTGCCATCTAAAATACAGCACATTGATTTTGTTAAAAGCGGTGCTGTACTCTGTGGAAGTGCTCGGCCAACCTGAACGATGCGCGTGTTTCTCTGTCACATCAGGTCAATATGAATGTCTGGTTTTGTGTAAGAGAATGTGACGGAGCGAACCTGCCACACCTCACCGTCAGCTGCAGTAGAAAACAGCTACATCCACCTGATTAGCATTCTTAAATCGAACCTTGCGCTCTGGTTTTATCATTAGCTTTTATTACCTTAATTTGAACATTTTATGTTTAACATCGCCACTGAAACAAATTTAACTCTCTTGTCCGTCTGTAAAATCTTTCATTCTCTGTGGAGAAGGTGTGGTGCATTGTGGTCCGTCCCAGCGATGCAACTCCAAACGATCTAACAAGACAGTACAAATCAAACACTAATCAGAATGCTGTTGCTACAACGCCTACTTCTCACCTCAGCTGAACCAACTGTGTTAGATATATCTCTACTACAAGAGGTGACTGAAGCTTGTGTTGAGTATTTTTCCAGATAATCACACAACGAGCAAATCTCTGCATCAGGACTGAAGGATGCTTTGCTGCACGCTGTTGTGAATGAACTCTTTCCCTTTCATGAGAGTTTGAGGGGGAAAAAACCAATGTTGTATACATCTGAGGCGGACAGAGAGGGGTATTTCTTCCAGGAAGTAACAGAGGCGCGTTTGTCATATTATCAGTGATAGCAGCCGGAAAACAAATGTCCACCACAAACATCCTTGATACTATTGTTTGACCATCACTCCTCCAACAATCAGCCAGCAGCAGCATCGTGTGTAACTCACACAACAAACAGACTCTTTTACTGCATCACTCAGCCTCGTGCCAAACCCACTAGTTTATGGGTCTGTTATGAATGAAAGAAAGAGAATAAATGACACAGGGAAAGGAGGGAAGGAGGCCTGACGCTGAGCAAGGAAGCATGAGTGGAAAGATGAGGAGAGGAGCTAAATGATACTGTATGAATCAGGTCACAGGAAGCAGCAACCCAATTCTTTTGGACCAGAAGAATGAGAAAGCAAACAGAGAATGAATCACAGTCACAGAGGGCCTTGTTTTCTCTGACTGCGGCGCAAACACAAGCGCCAAAGGAGTGTTTGTTTTGCTTAATGATCACACCATCTGCTCAGTATTTACTCGGAGTGTCCCAGGTTCACTCGAGGAGACAGACTCTGCTCCTGAGAGGTGAGAAATGATCCTCCGCGGACGCTGATGGCTGGTTGCTCTCTTTCCATCAGTGAATCATTTAGATGAGATGTTCTTAGTGCGATGAGGCAGGCACGCAGTGTGGCACATCTGAACAGGGGAATTGAACAATTCTTTTTAAAAAAAGAACGAAAGAAAGAGCTCTGCCTGAAATATTGATGCGGTTTCAATTGACATCACAATGACAAGCAGAACCAGATGAACTGTAGGAATACAAAGTTTTTACTCACTGTTTAGCGAAAGATGTGCCAGTCCGCTCCCCTTAGGAAAATAGGACGTCACAGTGGTATCATGTGCTCAAATCCAATCCATGACAAGTTATCGAGCTTTTATTCTTTTTTTTGTCCGCTGTTTTTTTTTTTTTTAAGAACACTATTTTGCAGACTCATACAAAAACTGCGGTGTCCCAGTTTCAGGCAAACACCAAACAAACCTGGGTTTGACAGCTAAAGGTACCGTCAGCTGAGCTCAACGCAGAGTTCACTGCGTCACAATGAGAGCAGCTAAAGATTATAGAATCATAGTATTTAAATCAATAAGCCTTGAAATAATGAATACATTAAACAGATAGATAGAAAGATGGTAAGACAGATGGATAACGAGAGACTGATGAGGAGCTAGATGGCACAGATACAGTAGATAGCAAGATTATATACTATTTTTTTTTCTTTTTTTTTTGATGACAGTGTGTTCATATTCTATATCTGCAGCATCTCCACAGCAAGACCAGGTACTTCAGTTGCATGTCGTGTCCTCTCTCACTCAGGCCACTGAGGCTTAAACAGCTGCACAATTTCTGCACAAAATCTATGACCAAAGTGGAAATAAATCAAAAAGTAAAATGTGGAAATTAAACAACATTTTCCACGATGGCAGACTTGGTGTCGTTCCTGTCAGCTTGTATTTTTCTGTGCCAACATGAACACAAGTATTTTACATTTAGAGAACCTCGTGTCGCTTCCCTCTTCCTAACTGCTAAGTCATCTTATCTCCATTAATTCAGGCACCAGATGCATAGCTGTCTGGCAATGTTCCGAGAGGCACATTTCATTTCTGCACAGGGGGGAGGAAGGTTCTGTGGTTTGCAGGCCACACATACAATCATGACTTCATCATGAATTTATCACTTTTGCTTCTGGAGCCCAACTTCAAGCCTAATCTTTTGTGATTAATCACGATAAACAAGTGCAGACAGGCCATTACAAGGAGACAGAGGAAACACACTCTTCTTGAAAGATAAGCAGAGAAGAGGGAGTGCCTGTGTTGAGTGTATGGAGATGTAGCAGATGAGAGTAAAGTGGTAACCAGAACTGACAGGTCAGGTGACCGAGGCGGCGAGAGTTAATGAGCATTTGAACTTCAAACTAAGTCAAAAGCTGATTTCAAGTGGAGGCATTTTAATTAACTCAGAAGGGTTTAGGAACAAGAAATTTTAAGGTCAAGAAATTCAAACACTTTTGGAAATAGGAAACCCATTAAATTGTACAAGATTTGCTCCATACATCCAGAAATGAGCTGAGCCACACTTTAAGATACATGAAATGTTCCATATGGATGAGCTTGCTGTCACATTTCCTTCATTCTTCAGAATTTATCCTCCTGCCAAAAACACATCTCATATGTTGATTACTGCACAAGCTCTCCCCACACTGACTACACTTCAGTGGCTCCAGCAAACTCCTCACTCTGTCACCAGCCATGTTAATCAGCATTGATATATACAGTACAAACGCCAGCAAAGCTGAACTTTCAGGAAAAGACTGACACTGCAGTCGGTGTCAAGCCTGCCAGGAAGTCTGCGATATCTGTGAACTCACTGCACCGGTGAGAAAAGGCTTTTAGAGTTCAGTCCAGGAATATGAGAAAAGACAAACAGGGCAAATAAAATCTATGGCCTTTTTTTTTTTTTTTTCCCTTGCACAAACCCACTCAAAAATATCCAGCATCAGTCCAATCAAAACAGAAAGTCTGTGTCCCTTTTCCACCCCCCCCCCACTAACATCTGGCTTTTGTCGGCAGCAGGAACCAAGTTTAATTGCCTTTCACTTCCGGGTCTGTAATGACACCACAGTTGATGTGGATATTTATTGAGGACTTTTTGCCACTTTGGTCACCCTTAAGTGTTGCGTTGTTGGACTGGACTTGAAACTTTCAAGATAACTGAAACAAGAGCAGTTGCCTACACACAGTTCTCAGGAGTGAGCCTGACCTCGGCCCGGACGACTCTACTCACAAAAGAAAAGAGGATCTGAACATAAACGTCACACGCGAAAACAGTTGAAAAAGTCCAGCGTCACAGAGAGGCATGAGATTTGCTGACTGTTTAAGGGGGAACCTGACTTGATAGGCTGCCATTCTTGAAATTGACAAACCCATTTTTTTTTTTTAATGTTACAAAAGTGTGTTCAAAAGGGAGGTGAAGAAACTGTGAGTGCATTCAATTTCTGTGAAAAAAAAAAGAAAACACCAGAAACACACGCATTACAATGACTATACAGATGTTAATCAGTTAGCTGTCTCAGTCAAATCATTTCCCCAAATGTCAGTCAGTCACATGGTTCACATACCCTGCTGGAAGTGAACTTAGGTCAGCTTTGACACATCCTGTCCACCCACCTCATCGCTAGGTTCATGTTCAATTTTTCAGTTTTCTTTAGATAATGTCACTTATTAATTCTTTGCGACATGTGTCATCATTTGACTTCTTGTTCCTCGACCTGCATGACTTCGATGAAGAGATGTTTGCGTGCTCCAAGTTGTCTGAAATTATTTTGTATAATACGACCACAATTCAGCTTTGTGCCTGTAAACGATGCCTTCGTCACTCACCTCTTTGACCTCCAGCAGCCGTCCTGGATACTGAGTCTTGGACCGTCGCGCTGCAGCCGGAGATTTGTGGTGGGTTATGGTGACGATGTTGCCAGGTGAGGCCGTGTGGCTCAGGTGCCTCTGAGACCCCGGGGATGAAGACGGAGTGAGGTGGG
Source organism: Aulostomus chinensis (assembly GCF_037954235.1). Taxonomy (NCBI): domain Eukaryota; kingdom Metazoa; phylum Chordata; class Actinopteri; order Syngnathiformes; family Aulostomidae; genus Aulostomus; species Aulostomus chinensis. Next base: position 10,787,711 of record NC_141341.1, read on the forward strand.
GAAGGAGGGAGAAGCTGCGGTTCCGACCAGAGGTAGAGGAGCCCTGGAGGAGGTGACAGACAGAGAGCGAGAGAAAGAGAGAGAGAGAGGGAGAGGGAGAGAGAGAGAGAGTAACGGGCCTTTCATGTACCATAACAATGATGTCGACATTTATGGTTTCATCACCTACTAGATTGGTTGTCACTGCCATTTTTTATTACTGTTATTTTATTGATAGTAATAAGGGAGACCATTATGCTTTTGCTTTAAAACACACACACTGAAGAGCCAGATCTTCCCCAAAGAAATACTACAACTCATTTAAAACAATGTGTGTGCTGCTATGTTAAATGTATGTGTGTGTTGCTAGGGCCTGAGGTTGCAGCTGGAAGCAGGCTCTAGGTTACAAGGAAGGAATGACGAAAACTAAGGAGGGGAAAGCGGAGGCCAGCTGGAGCTTCACCGTGCACAGCGGTCAAGGACCGACGGGTCAGAAGAACAAGAGACAAGAAGGAAGGCGACCGGTTGTTCTGCTGGCAGCTCCGAGCAGAGAAATCCTGCTTCCGCCAGCCACAGGAAGTACTGATCAGTGACATTTGAGAGACAAACATTTTAAAATGTATCCATAGAGGCGGATTGATCCACGCACATAAGATGCATCTCTATTTCTTTTCAAGGCAGGTCTATTTTTTCTCAGGGACAATGAGGGAGGCGGAACAAACGGAGGCAATGTAGCCGCTTACAAAAATGCTTATGTGGCGGTGACGCAATGAACTGCTTCAGGCGTTAAAATGAATTTACTACACCTGCGACTCATCGTGTTAAAAGTTAGCACAGGATCGCCGCTCTACTGTAATTTGTGACAACCGCAACCGTTCATTCACAGGCACGGCTGAATGGATTCATTGCCCTGACGAGAAAAAACAGAGATAATTTGGGGTAGTACCTCTACACCACTCAAAATGAATAACGAATGACTAGGTTTTGTGAAGCTTTAACAAACAGCAGTGTAAACACCTGCAAGGCGAGGATACCCACGGATCCAACCTGTCAGTCCACACCAAACCAAGAGGGATCCAGACCAAAAAAAAGCGAAAATTCTGTTCAGTTTCCAGACAGAATTTGGACAGAAAAGTGTCTTCCAAAGCCAAGAGCTAGTTCACGAGTAGATAAAAAGGGAAAACGAAAGTAACATTTACGTACAATGTGGTAAAAATGAAAGAAAGCATGCTCTGAATAATGCTTCCATTCTGGGAGTTTCTTCTCTTCACTCATCTTATAAACAGCATGCACGTTGTGTTTAGGAGGCTCAGAAATTTCAGAAAGCAGACACTTGTCCCCTGGGTTTCTTACATACAACAGAATACATGATCAGTCTCTCTTCGTGCATCCCCTCCTACGTTTTGACACAAACCTGCTTTCCTCTCACGCAACTTGTCATTCTGTGGTCCTGCAGGAGACAGAATGTGGTTTCATCCATGTGGTCTCTTTTTGAATACTGCGTCATGTGTTAAGGGGGACACTGGGACAAAACTACAACTAAAACTGGCACAAGCATCTGTAATTAAGAGCAATTTAGTAGGAATCAAATCTGCATGTTTGGAGAGACTAATTTCAAGAGGAAAAAAGTTAACTCTGACACGAGCAGCTGAATTCAGTAAGTGCCACCTCTAAGAAGGGAAGTGGAGCTGTTTCAAAAGGCAAAGTCATCCTTTTGTTGTATTGTTTTGTTGCAGCTCTCTGCGCCACAGCTAAAGTCGCATCCTATTCTTCATCTTGATGCCTCCTTCGCTTCCCCTCTGTGACTGTTGTCTCTTCAGTTCACCGACCTCTGTACACACAGGCAGCGATGTCAGGCCGGTATCTCTCTCCGCTGTCTTTGCTCCCCATTATTTTACAGCAGAGCAGGGGAAACAGGGCACCATTTATTCCTCTGAAGAAAACAGAGGTCTGGTCACTGCAGCAGTGAGAATAAAATAGATCAAATAAACAAGAGCGCCGCTGGCTGACAGGGAAACAACCGCCATTGTTTTGGGGTGGTGCTCGCTCTACGATAACCCGGGAAATCAAACTTAAGTGACAAACAAGCTTTTAGAAACTCTTTGCTTTGATCACTGGACAGAGGATGGTTGCGTATCATGACGATAAAATTCAAGTGCAAAAATATGGACATAAAAGCTCATTTTAAAGTCCCCTCCCAGGCGAGTGCATGCGTTTAACACTAAATGGAGGTAGTTAGACGAGGTCGGTCCTACAGTGATCATTTTACCAGAGAACAATCATCTTACAGGAGAGAACACGGTTGTATTCTGCAAAGATAAGGCTCCAGACGAACAAGAAAAGCATTTGGGAATGCAAACAGATCCTCTGTGACTGACACAGAGCCCCAATTATTTCGGAAAGACAGCATCTCACCAAGGTAAGTAGAATGGAAAGGAGGAGCAATGATGGAGGGAAAAGTATCAAGTACAGGTGTAAGGTTAAATATAGAGTTTGAATTGAATCAAATCATCTCTATAATGATCATTGCACAAGTGTATTTATACTTGTTCATGTTAAAGCGTCGGGATGATAGTTTTTCCTGAAGTTGGCTGCTTTCATAAAGTGAGGCAGAGCAGATACAACATACCCAATGCTGATATTTTCACGCGTTACCATCAAATTTGGACTAAACAAATCTGCACACTCCCTGACAGACTTGACTCGGGGCAAAAATACCTCACAATCCCTCCTACTCTCTCCCACGTGCTCTCCTGTCACATGACTGTGGGCGGACTTGGCCCTGCGAGGCACCGTGGGTAGACGGTACAACGGTCAGCTGCTGACCTGTCATTTTTTAACACTGCAGGGAACAAAACTAATTACAAGCCATTAGCTAGGCAGTAACAACACTGGGTTTAGATAGCTTTTAGATACCGGTGCATCAGTGCTTCCAGCCTTAGATTACTAACTAAGAACATTTTGCCAGTGTCAGGAGTCTCATTTGATCTGTATCAGGACCAAATGTTGCATTTTTATCAGACAAGCCCTGAAGAGACAGAGACCCTCTACTATAGTATTCTTTTTTTTTTTCTTTTTTTTTTAATTTTCAAACTTAGTTGTAGTCTGGGGCCAATCCTCCTGCAACAACATGAGTTTGAACCCCTACACATGCTAGCGGGAAGGAAATCTGCTCAGTTTATTCAAGCAGAAAGTCAACAACATTCAAAAACAGTCCACGCCTCAACCTTCATATCAAGAGCTGTACACTGCACAGCACAGCACAGAATAGCATGTGCGCACACACACGCACACGCACGCGCGCGCTCACACACACTCTCTCTTACTCCCTGTCCTGCTGCTCTCTGGTTTAACACGCCGTTCTCAATCTCGTCTCTTCTCTATCTAATCGATTGTTCTCAACCTGAGTTCTATCACCCAACCAAATTCAATCGAAACCCATCCACAACTTTTTGAATAGCTACACAGATGCATCGACGCCGCTCTTTGGTGGAACTATCAATGAATGGATACACATGAAAACATGAACCTGAGCTCTATTTAGCTGCTTCAGTATAAGGGCCCTGTATTGTCCATGCAGACTCAATGACCAGGTTTCCATCCGTGTAAAAGGTAATTCAGCATCAATATTGCGCCTCTCAAGAACAAATGTCAGGATGTGCTTTGCACAGCCCAAAGCAAAACAAAAAATAGACATAAAGCAGTAACAACAGAGGCAGACAATGAATAGAGTAGAAATGTGCACAAAGATAAGTCTGAACTAAAGGGTCTGAGGCTGTTTTTCAAAAGATGTCCAGTGTGCAAGGCTATTAAACAGATGTTGACGTCTTAAAAAAGCTTCAGACTACCAATTCTACAATTATTTCACACGTTTCTTTTCACAATATTTCCACAAATTACTGCCATTCTACCCAAGCCTAAAAGTTTAAATCCCAAATTGTATCTACATCTGCTGTATAGATCAACTGAACGAAATACGTCATGCTCGTTTATTCCTTTTCTAACAAGGAAAATGCCCCTTGGCCCTTTGGTTTTGTCATAAATTAATTCTACAACACCTTTTCTGACAGAGCAGTGAGGAATCAAATATGTAGCCCAGACGACAACGGTTTGAGGGAAGGATTCGAGTCCAGCAGGGGTCCAATAGTACGAGTTTCTGTAGTGGAGTGCAGTGACCCCCCACAACCCAAGTCACAAAACAGAAAACCCAATCAGCTGCACCCAGCGAGGGAAACAGAGAAACAGGCCGTGGTCGTGCATCTGCTCTGTTTCGTGTAGTTAATTGTGTCTCATCTTTTGAATGCTCTCCTCATCACAGTTGAGAGAACTAATTTCTCCAGCTGCACTGCAGTTTGAAGAGAAGAGCAACATGTTAAATAAGCGAGCCAGCGATGAGGCCGCATAATGAGCTTTTAGTATCCAAGTGTTTGAAAAGATACACAAAAGGAGTGGGGTTTTTTTCGTGGCGAGGCGCAAGAGCAGAGAAGAAGAAGACCACTACTGCGACATACTGAGTGGATGTCTGCTCCGCGTGTCTGATTCTGATTGAAGGTGAAATGAAGTAAGGAGGCTCTTCAGTAATCACAAGAGTGTGTGTTTGTACGTGTGGTGACTCACCAGCCCCTCTTGGCTTCCTCCTCCGTCTTCTATGCTCAGGTGTTCATCAGAGCCCTTGAACTTCCTCATCTAAAGACCACAGGTAGTCACAAATGAATGCAAAATCCTCAAATAAAAGAGGAAATGTAATCACAACAAAACCAACCACAACAGCTTTAAAACAATAAAAGAGTAATAACAGAAGTAAAATAATCTTAAAAAAAATCACCTCTTGCACAAATTTCTGATATTTCAAGGACATCAGATTTCTAATAGTTTTAATCCACTTACACACAACATTGTAGGGGTGGTCTGAATAAACGTTGATTAAATCTTAGATTCTTATGATTCTAATCTCATAATTTACCTGTGAAGGCCAACATGAGCTGACTGCTATCAGCCAGGCTCTAGTGAATATACAATTATAGCACCAGAAAACAAAAAGATGGCTGTCAAATTAACATCTGAAGTACGAACATCACCTCAAAACATATTCACAGCATCCCAACAACTTCAGCTTGTTCATTCAAAGCTGCAGCAAAGACTCCCCTCCACAAACTCAATTTTAACACCAAAAGTTTGCCAAGTTATAATAACTTTTGGATTATTTCTCTCCTTCATGCACCGTTGGTTTCCACTCTGTCACGACCTGCAGCGGAGCTCCAGAAGGAGCTCTATAACAAACCTCCTTCTCTACTGGATCAGCCAAAAGGGGGGATACCCCACAGAGATACAAGCAGCACAGACCCACACAGTGACTAATCCTTCAAGCCTCAACCACAAAAATGCACATCCCCAAATATTAATCCATAAAACCCATAAAAAGAGTGGTTGTGGATAAAGTTACTATACCGTCAAAAAGAGTAACCAGGGAAATTCTTGTACCATCTCCCTAAATCGCTAAGCTCTCTGTCAGAGGGAAAACTAAAAATATTCTTGAGTTTGACACTATGGAAGCACTTTCCCGCACAGTGGCAGCACATCAGGCTCAGAAAGGATGTCAGTCATCCATTCTACTCTATTTTTTTTGCAAATTTTGTACCTCGTTTATTAATTTTGCGGGGATTTAAATGTGTTATTTTCTGCCTGTAGCATTTATGTTCAGAGTGGAACTTCACAAAGTCAGAGACTCTGCAGGGTCTTCATCTGAATGACCCTCCACAGGAGTCTTCAACACTTTTTGCTCACCTTGTTTCACATTAATTAGAGAAGCAAGAAACTGAAAGAAGTAGTCATGATACATAAATCCCTCCAAAAAGAGTTGACACAGCACATTTTAGCTTTAAAGACTGTGCTGCTAAAAAAAAAACCCAACCTTTGAACATTTTAGATGTGCTGCTGGTTTTGTTTATACACGATTGTTACAAAATTCCCAGCAGGGTGTGCAAAAAAACCAAAAGTCATATTGCTATTATTTTTGACAGATACTGCAATATGACTCATAGCTTCAGTCAAGTTATTTTTGGCATCTCATGTTCATTCAAAAGAATATACAAAAACTATGATGTTGAATTTGTTGGGGTCTATAACAAACAACCATATTTGTGACTAGAGAATAGGGCTTGTAGGCATTTGGGGTGTGTGTGTGTGGGGGGGGGGTATGTCTAAAAATACATAACTGCACAGCTCTAGCAACCAGTAATCCACTGAATCTTGAAATTCATTATGTTTTTTTGACTGTACTAATGCTTTTTTTGCAGCTGTTTTCAAAGTATTAAGGTTTCTTGCAGAATACTAGGGGACAGAGGGCTATTGGAAAACTTCATAGAGAAAACAGCGGATTTTAGAGGACACAGTTTCTGCAGCTTCATTACGCAATAGTTGTTGGACCAGCCATGTATAAAAACATTTGAGGAACATCTGTTTTAACTCTTTACCTTCCATTGATGAGATTTTCCTTTTGCTTTCACTGCTATGATGTTGGGTGTGTGGTTTTTTTTATGTTGTTGCTTTTATTTTGGCTGTATGAAATCTACACAGCGACCAACCATGTTGCATCTAAAGGAGCCCTGAAACATGAATTCATGCATGGTGCAAATTACATAATCATCAAGCAGTTATTACGACATTACTTTGGACTGCATATTGCTATTAAATTACTGAGGAAAAGGAAAAAAAAACAGCAGAAAAATCAATCTGTGTGGATTTAAGCTCCTCATCCTCCTGTTTTCTGAAAGCGTTTTAAGCATGTTTAGCCGAACAAAATAACTTTGCTAAGGAGGCAAATAAAATGCATTTGAGTTTGATACTAAAGTGATTGCTGATACTGATGAGGAATTTTAGAGTTGTGGGAAGTTGGGCTTTCACTTAAAATTACACAATACCCCTTTAACTCTTTGAATACAAAAGGTTCATCCTGGTTTCTTTTACTCAAACCCAGCTCTCCTTTTTGAAAATGCTTACACTGGAACTTAGTTGAGTTTGAACTTATGAAGCGGTGAAGTGCTGAGGAGGCAGACTGCATCAACAAAAAATGGCTTCTGCAAGATTTCATTGAGAAAGAATGCCAAAATTAGATTGGTGCAGGAGGAAAGCCAGATCAAGGGGAAAAAAATATATTTCTCTTGAGATCCCAAAGAAATACTAATCAGGACCCACGAGAGATGATGACATTTAACATTAAAAATGGCACTGAAGAAAATGTCACCATTTAATTCCCTTTTGCAGCGCAACAAAAAGAAAGACAGAATGAGGATTTTCACTGCTGTGTGGTAGACGTGACAAAAGCTCGGGCATCATGTCTATGCCTGTGTTTCTGCATGCGTGGCGTTGTTTCACCTTGGCACTGCTGTCGGAATGACGTCTGGCACACGCTTGGAGCTGACTGATCCAAAACTGCTGCTCCTTGGCATCAGAGGCTGTAATGACAGACGGAAAAAATAAATCAATTAAAAGCTTGTCTCCCTGTATTACACAAAAATCACCAAGGAATCCTCACTAAAGTTCATATAAGGGTCAATATGCAGTTATTAGTATCTGCTATAAAGTCTGGCACTGACGGGTTTCATTCCTATCATACAGCTGTGTCCATTTGCACAGATTAACTTTCAAATTTAATTAAGTTTTTCCAAAGTGTTCTGCACTAGCTGGAGGAACAAGACGCCAATAATCACACTTTTTAAACAATTTTGGTGAGATATTTCTACCAAGTGTCATATTATTGCCGAAATCATTTTCACAGAATTTCCGCAATGAGACAGCAAATGCTAAATTATTGTTGTTGTTGTTATTGATTGTTTTAGCTATCTGGTGTGTTCACCATGATAATAACAACAGAGTATTTAGCCACCAACTGATTCCAGTCATTTTCATTCTCTGTTTATTAAAAAACTTGTACTACTTCTAAGCTAAAAATAGCACCTAAATGAGGTATTCTCTATTTTCTTGGCAATGCAGAGAATTTCGGGAGACCCACAACGTCAGGAAATAAGCTTTATTATACAAAATACACCCAATTCTAGATAAGTAATGAGACCAATAGTGTTTGGACTCCAAATCTGATGGAGTGGAAACATTTATTATTACTGAATTGCATTTTAACACGTCCAACAAATCAATAACAGTAACAACATGATATTTGTGCTGTATCCGAAATCAGCCTCCGCTCTCTAAAATATCTGCCACTAGAACACCCATACTGGTTATCCACTTGTCAACGGTCCAAGCTCCTGTTGAAAAAGCTTTTCGGGGGTTTAATTTTCCAAACATGCCTCAGATTGACCCATGAGCCACAAAAACGATGCTCACAAATTTTCCCATGAATTCAAAAAATACAGTACAAAAGACACTGAAGGAAAATGCAACTATTTTGCAAAATGATTACAAAGTCAAACTTTACATTTAGATGCAAAATATGGGTTTGGGTCAAAATAAAACCTTTTACCCACCTTAAGCAGGTTACTTATGACTGACCTGCTGGCTGCTAACTCATGATTATACAACAGGCCGACTGCCTTTCAAGGCATTTTCTTCCTATTACCTTCTGAATTATGTCCCGAGGGCTGCTATCACATCTGAGCCTCTTCATTTTACATTCACCGATAAATTAAACATTTGGTATTCAAGCAACGGAATAAGTCATTTGGTCAATTTGTGAGAAGCACAGGAAGCAGCTTATGGTTTCCCCTTTGGCTTGGAGACAATGAAGCCAACAGAGAGCCAAAAGAAACACACATTTGCTGACTAACACAACAAGCTGCAACTCTCTGGCTGAAAGACGCTGACTGTGTTGACCCTCATCCGGTCACACTGGAACCGATACCTTCTGATCCCATTTCACTGACTAATTAGGCAAGAACAATGTCCCCGATGGGTCCAGTAACATTGGATTTATCCCACAAGTCAATGATAGCTGGAGTGCAAACAGCACAGAGATAAAAAGACTCCCTTCATTTCATTTACACTGCATGGACGAGTTCCTAGTTTCATTTTCAACCAGAAGCAAACAACTGCAAATCTTTTCAATGATGCAAAGTTTTACAGTGAACCACTACACTGAAACAACATGCCTAAATCCAAGGTTGTGCAGCGGACAACTGCAATGCCCACTAGCCACTACCCACTCCGTCCGGTGAAGGCACCAGCTCAGAGGGAAAGGGGAACTGGTGGGAAACAGCATGATATTCCCAACTCCCCCTCGTTCAGTTCCTGGCTGTCAGGTGAAAAGAAGAGACTGATGTCTACACATGACAGAGGAATCCCACAGGAGCACTCTGATGTCTAACATTTTCCTCAAACTATTCTAGGACATTTTTTTGAAGTGAGGCAGCATGCGTTATTGTACTAAAATGCCACCGTCATGAGGGAATACTGCTGCTATGAAGAGGTGTACATTAGATTCATCCACTGGTGATTATATTGGCCCCGTTTCGGCTTTTTACCGCATCAAAATCAGCATAAACGTTGGCTGGTGGCCAAATGAGAACTTAGATTTTACATATGACAATGGAAAAAAGATGTTATCCTATTTTTGTCCTGATTTTTCAGATTTAAATGTGCAAATAAATGCAGCACAGTCTTCTAAAGGGGACTGACTTTTTTTGAAAGATTGTTTGGGGAGTCGTATCCCACATTAAAGAAGAACCATAAAGTCTTCAAAGAACCCGTATCCTCTTTTCTTTTAAGTGCTGTTTGACAAGTCGATTTGAGTTATTTTCATGTCCAAAGAATTCAATTCGCACTCGTCAATCATTTGTGCGCCTACAAAGGCGCCTCTCTCTGTGGAAAGGTAACGTTGAGAAAATGACGCTTGTCGAAAACAAAAATCTTTGGACATGTGCACCCTTCGTTCTCCCACTGGGAGAGTCTGCCCACCTTTGTGGGTGGAGGAGTATTCATACAAAAACACCTGTAACAAGATGTCTCTCTGCACAAATACCTCTTCCCACTTGTCATCAGTCAATCACAAAGAGCCACTCACTGGGAGAGCAAGCCAGCCTGGAAATCATCTCTCAGTGGTGTGCAAGCGCCTCGCTGTGATTAAATGATAATAAGTTGTCTGTATTGAGAAGGGTACAAATGAAACTGCGAGTGTGGCGATGCTAATATGCACCTGTTCGTACGGTGACTAAGCGATACGCACTCGGCTTAGGGAGACAATACCAGGATACTGATGAAAAATTCAACAGCTGGTTTGTGTCAAGGGAGCTGCACACATGGAAGTGGCGAGCTGATAAAGGCACTCTATTTGTCCTGGGAACTGAGGAGACTAACAGCAACAACAAAAAAGACACGGGTCAGTCTGCTTATTAAAATGAGCAACAACAGACACCAGTCCTGGTCTGTATGTCCTTTTTTATTTAATGTCAATATCCGTCCCAAAGAGGCAGCTGAAAATAATCAAAATACTACAGAGTGAGAGACAGAGAGCTAATAAATCACAGCACCAACGCCACCATTGTCTAATTACACCCAGTTTAATTAGAACGCTGAATACCAGTTGTGATAATGGTTAGTCTGAGGATGAATGAAGCAGTTCGATTTGATTTAAGGAGCTGGGAGATATTATGAACATTAATTGTGTAGTTCAAGCAAAGATTGATGGAAAACATAGATGAGGAGGAGGAGGTGGGGGGTGTTCAGGTAAGAGTGCTACATAAGGGATACATGCTCCCCACTTTACAATGTATGTTTATTATTACATATACATATTATTACAGATAATTTGGTTATTATATCAAATCTGACCAGAACCAAGAGGAGAGAACACCATATTCCAGTTTTAGCTGCTCTTCACTGGCTTCCTGGAACATTTAGTATAACATGCAAAGCTCCTGAAGGACAATGGCACAGCTTTTGCCAGTTATGCCCCCAAACTGTGGAACAAAATACCTGAAGATATCAGAGAGGCCAGCCAGCTCAGCTAAATATCTGCAAAAGGAGGCTTATTTCTTTCCTTTAACCTTTACTTAGCTTCGCATTTCCTCCCTGCTGCACTTTTTTAAATGCACGTTGTAATTTTATCTATTTGATGAATCTCACTCTTTTTTTTTTAAAATATTTTTAAGGTAGTTTAATTTTCCATTTCTTGATTTGCGTTCTGGTTTTATTTTATTTTCAGTTTTCAACATCTTTTAAATGTCCCCTCATTTTGAGCTGCAATTTCTGTATGAAAGTTGTCATTCAATTTTTTTTTTTAATCATTAGCAACTACCTTTATTAATGTTACTTTATTGTGAAGTATTGCTGTTTTTGTTTGAATGGCAGAGGTTGTGGTGGTGTGTAACCAAATAACCAATCATGATTCTTGAATATACTGTGCTTGAAATTATTCTGCACAGTTCCGAGTGTTTTCAGGCCTCCACATGAGCCAGTTTGAAAACCCTGCTGGAAACCACTTGACCCTTTCATAAACCGACTGTCTCATCAGACATCATATGATAAATAGTTTTCAATTTACCATCTGAGCATTCGCACACGATTAAATCCCCGCTGTTCCTCATCTCTACTGTCGCCACATGTGATAATGAAATACTCCCTTTCCGTTCCTCTGCTTTAGTTAATTGCCTGTGCCTCTTCGGCTGGGAGACGGACTCGCCCTCAGGCAGTAAAAGTCACGTGTGACTCCATTCATGGATAAAATTACAGGTTCTTACATTCATGGAGAACATGGTGGTCGGGTGGTGTTGCATCGAAAATACCGCAAGGGAGTCTCTGCATTAGCTACAGGATCTGAACCCCTTTATCTTCTTATAGCATTTAGCACGAAACTTCACAAAGCCCTTTTGTGAAAAAAGGTATCACACTGGAGAATGAAGACAGCGTTTAAAGCTTTGGACCCCGGCCGCTAGTGAAATGATACACAGGGCAGCTTACAGCTTACAAGCGGAGTTGAAAAAAAAAAAAAACTGCAAAACCTGACTCCTGACTGAACCTTGAATTTACCCCCTCACAAGGTAGGCTTTCAGCGGTTCCCATGGTAACCAGATATGAGCACACTGGCTAATCATAATCGCTGAGTGTCGAGGGCGCACACATGAGCTACTTTGTTCCTGTTTAGTGAGTTAATTCAAGTTTTTAAGTGTTTCTACTCTGTTTTTAGATTTTCAGACTATCTAAACCTTGAAATTAGGAGTGTTTTTGACTCAGCTGCACGAAAACATTGCTTTCTTGCTCATTCCAGAGTCACACTGAGGCACTGGAAATGGAAATACCTCCGCCTGAGAGCCCCAACCTCTTCTCAGTGGGATCATTGTTTCCTCTTGGCTCAATACACACGGATCACTGAGTTATTCAGGGAATATAGGCCAAGTTATTCTGATATCCACCCCTCGAGAGTGTGAGGGGGCATTCCAGTGGCTCAAATGGAGCAACAGTAAAAAGGAGCCTCTCTTGCTTCAGTGATTACAGGTCACGGAAATCAAAGGCCTTCAGCACACTGACGAACGGCAGGCTCTTTGTCTGGTACTGCGTCTTAAAGAGATATTTCACTTGGCGGGAGTAGATTTGCTCTGCTTAAACATGTACAGTTTATACTCAATGTTCAGACCACACATATGTGTGGCAGGATTCCTCAGGACATAAAGATGCAGAAAAACTAAACACACTGCAATTATTGCACGTCTGCTCATAATTCATTCTCAGTCCTCACAAAATCACGCTGCCTCACGTATCAATGCTTCCACTTATTGACAAAGCATATAAATACTTGGTTTGTAATTGGCCAAGAAGGGGAAATTAAAAAAGGCGTAACATTTCAACCTTCCCAAGATATCAGAGTCTTTGTGTTTGTTTAAGCAACGTCAGAAGTTAAAATTCAAGACATATTCGATAACAAGACAAAAGAACTGGAACAAGGGTATGTTTTTTGCTTGGTGAATCAACTCAATGATCAATCAAAACGTTTTTTTTTTTACAACCAACTAATTGGTTCAGTAAAATTTCAAATGAGGGATCGTCAATCCTGAAATTCTGGGCCAATATTGATACCCTTGTTTAAAATAATAATTTTTCCTAAAAGCCAGTACCAATATCGATGGAGTTTTCTTCGATTTTCCCAAAACTGATGTTTTTTGTTACTTGTGTTAGTCTCTAGATTGGCGACTGCCGTATGTGGCTGCATCAGTGCATCCCTGGTTTTAATTTCAATTAAGTGGATTCACACACCGTCGAGAAAATCTGGATCTGGTTTACCAGCTTTCTTCGCAGTGCGGTGGATTCATTGTAACTTGCTCGGACAGACAGGAGACGGCTACTGATGTTACTTAGATGAGATACAAATGTCTCTTTTCATGAGTGCAGGTTGGATGTGGGTCCAGATCAAAGGTCAAAGTAATTAAAGCAGTTTATAACCATGACGGATGTCACAGTTTGGAGGCTGTCATGTTTCCACTCATCTGCGGTGCTCCCCCAAATCTCATTAATAGATTTGAATACACCAGCATTCAGTAACAAACCATCCAGAGCATTCACACAAAAAAAAAGCTGGCAAAAAAAGGATTCTGTAGCACCCCAGTATGTACGCTGCACTCCAGGTGACTCCAAAATACTGCTGAGCCCGGCGTGAAGTCATACCTCTGAGTTTGTACAGCTCTCCATTGACAGAGTTTACAATGAACATGTGCGGCGCTTCATCACTCGGGGTCACTGTGGCACCAATCAAGGGCAGGGATCCACGCGGCTTCTGGCTCTTTCCCTGCTCGTTGACAAAGTACAGCAGCAGCCCCAACTCCGGGTCTAACACGAAGTACCTGTACGAGAAGGAGGAAAAAGAGAGAAAGACATCAAAAGGCCGCAGTTGGAGACCAGGCACAGGAGCCCTTAGCTACCCTTGGTTCCCTCACATCACATGATTCCTGATAAGTCCGCTGGTTATTAATTACCACAGCTCATGGCACATTCAGGCTTGCTTTCAACAAGGTGGCAGCTCAGTTCCATATTACCCAAGGTAGCGATTAGCGTGGTCAGCTTGAGCCCAACCCACAACTGAGATGTGTGAAAATTAAATCCCACATTTCCCCGCTTTGTGATTAATGAATCACATTCAGTATCTTTGAAATTGAATCTCCGCCTCGCTCATCACTGGCTGGGAGACTCAAAGCCAGCTTGACTCATAACCGCAGATGCATACATTTCATTTCCTGTAGCTACTGAGGAATCTTTATGACATTCAAAAAAACTGGCCTGTCTGCTCCATTTAATGCTTTGTTCTGCCACTGTGGTTCAACACAGGCCAGAGTGACACTGGGTGGCTTCGGCTGACCTTTCCATGTTTGTGTACGGTGGCCTGAGGGAACAGCAGTTGTCTTTGCACTGTCTTCTGGCGATGCATTGTCCTCTTTTCCCTGAGATTGCTCGCTTTAAGAATCAATATTCTCTTTCCATGCGCGATTACAGAAGCAAGAGTATTGACTAGGCTGTGAGAGAAATCCTTTCAGTTCAGCTTTACCCTGAGCGCTGGCGCTGCTTCCTATCCCCACATCATAGTAGTATGATGATTGAAGATATTGCAAGGTCTCACCCGTCCACTTCACCGTATCAGAGGTGTTCTTCTAATAAGCGTAAGCGTGGGCACAAAACTTCAATTCAGTATCCTCTTACTTTCTTCTGCGGAAATTGTTCAGCAAGCACGTCTCCTTTTGGGCTCTTATTAATCCATGCACTAGAATTCACTCATTCTATAAAAGAGAAAAATCAAGTCTGACTAATCGAGTCACATAATCACGTAACGACTGACCACAGTCTTCAAATATACGGTAATCAAATGCCTCCCTCACGTAGGGCATTTCCTCATGAACCCTTCAGAGGACCCTTGAGAGGATGCAGCAAATACTGCGATCTGGAAATTGATCCCGGTCCACAGTCCTGCCTGCTTCTATCACGAGAGCCTGAGATTTATGTCAACCACAGCCGACCAGGAACGATCTGCCTATGTCAGTTGTTATTCAGCCCCCCCTTCCCTCCCTCCTTCACTGTGCTATACATAAAGTCTAATCTCATGTTGGGTCAGCACAGTGGAGGCTTTTATCGTTGACCCCTTCAGGCAGTCTTGCTTTTTCAGCCAAACTAAAATGCAGGCCTTTGACATGATTGATGGTGCTGGACAATAAACCTCGGACTTTACGTTCAGCCTCTCGTGTCATTACAGTGCTGGAAATACGCGACCTGTGAGCTCACACTCTGAGTAAACACTCCCCCTTTCACCTTTGGAAGCAAGAGGCTACAGCAAACTGGGCCAGTTAAAAGATAATGGATGTCTGGCAGCAGCAGGGTTGCAGGCTGGTGTTACACGCCCAAACGGACATCAGATCTCTGTTATAATAATTTCTGGAGTCTGAGCTCCACACTTCAGTAGAGCTGAACCCACAGGGAAGTTGTAAGTCAGGTGACAGCTGGAGAAGATCAAAATATAACTGCACGATTATAGAACAAATCCTTACCGCAACCCTTTTGGTCAGATAGAGTAGCAGTCAGTTACATTGCCTACCAGCACAGGGGTTGTATCGGTTTGTCTATCGGCAAAAAAGGAAAAGGAATCTTGAGGAATTAACTTTGGTTGGGCTTGTTCTCATAGTACGAGTGCAGCTAATGATGGACGTACTGCATGCTGTCCAGAGACAAAGACAAAGCTTGGATATATCCGTGAAAACGATGACGGCAGAAATAGTCAACAACACAAGAGATTCGCCATGACAGAACACAACCTGGACTCTTCTGAATTTCACCGTTTCCATCGGCTCTTTCTGATGCAGCACTTCAAGTAAGTTGACGGAAACCTGACTACTGACAGAGGAAGAGAAGCAAATGGCGACTTCGCGTTAACATAATAAATGATCCCATATTTATATTCTTGGGCTGCATGGTGGTGCAGTGGTCAGCACTGTCGCCTCACAGGAAGAAGGTTCTGGGTTCGAGCCCCGGCTCCAGCACAGGATCTTTCTGTGTGGAGTCTCCATGTTCTCCCTGTTCCTGTGTGGGTTCTCTCTGGTACTCCAGCTTCCTCCCACAGTCCAAAGACATCAAGAGGGGACGAGGCTGATTGATACTCTAAATTGACCGTAGGTGTGACTGTGAGTGTGAATGGTTGTCTGTCTCTATGTGTTGGCCCTGTGATGGACTGGTGACCTGTCCAGGGTGAACCCCGCCTCTCGCCCGTTGATGCTGGGATAGGCTCCACCCCCCCAACCATTCATGTAAGAAGAAGCGGAAGACAATGGATGGGTGGATGGATTTATATTCTTGATCACTGAACTGAGAACTTTTTATTAAATGTTTACAAAATGGGATACATAGATTATACATTAGGAAATAAAGTTTCAATTGCCTTATGGTGCAAGTAGCAATACAGGAAAGAGGTGCTCAATTTATAACAGGATGAGACAAGACAACATTTTGAAATAAAATGTGCTGCAATAATCATTTTATCTGGACTGGCTCGTTTTTTTATAATTGCTGGAAGCCGAAATTCAACGACAGTTTGAGCTCTTAAGGTACAAAAACAACTACACCAACTGATGTTGAAATCTACCAGAACCTTCGCGTCTGCGGACACAGAAATTAAAAGACGAGCTTTACAATGCTTCAAACAATCTCTCCTGCAATCTCTCATATTTCTTCAGCTTTCCCGTAACTGATTCGTTGTGCAGGTTTTCACTTATTCAAACAGCAGACTGGCACACAAAAGTCCAAAAACCTTTGCCAGGTAAAAGCATTTATAACAAATACCTTTTTTGTTTTCTTCAAATCTACCTGACAAAGTTTGTATCAAAACGGCTCTGAGATGCAATCACTCACTGACTCAAGGCATCTGCTACAAGAAAGAACTCTTAAATATTGATACTTTTCAGCGGATATAATTGAATTACATCACAACCGTAACGATAATAACGAAGTAAAATGCTTCGTCGAACGCATTTATTGGCATCGTCAAAAATTCTCTCATTTCCTGATGTCATTAACACTGACGCTGCAGGAAATAGCCTGTCAGCAGAGGTTGCAGCCCATCAAAACACCTTCAGGCGGATATCAGGAGTGAATCACATGGTCATTGCCAGGTAGTGTGGGTGATGACTTCTCAATAATAAAACATGCTGAATGTATTAGCAGGAGAATATTAACTGGTTACAAGGACTGAAGTGTACTGGTTATGAACAACATTTTGAATTATCCCGTTTATACTCGGACTTCAGAAGCCAGCATCAACATTTGTCCTGGTTTTCAAGAACCCCGGTTATGCTTTACTGATGTTCTGCTAAAGAAACTGGGACACTGTGGCATGTTAATACATCCCTGATTCCGCCCGCCGCTGACTATTATAGGTGTGGCTCTTTCATTATAAAACTTTTGTCCTGATAAAGACTCAAGGGAGTTAAAACATTCCCTGAATAAAACTTGGTTAGCTTAGCGTATGTGTACAACAGTCTCGCCTCCTCAGGATATGAACATAAACCTCTACCTTACCACTGGTTTCCAGAGTGACATCCAGTTTAAAACACCAGTCACAGTTGCACAGTAGCAGTGACGATGACTAAAGGTGAAGACTTGTTTAATATTCTTGCTCTCTCCTCCCATCGCCATCTCCCATAGTCTGAATCCACAATTGGATGTTAAGTAGTGTAGATGCTATCGTTGCTGAAATGCTCACTGCTGGTCCTCATGTGTATATGAAAAGACTGTAGTACAACTTCATTATTTAAGCTGGAAACTGGGAAGTTTATTCACAGAGCTGATAAGAGTATAGCAACCATCAAGCTAAACATTGCTAAATGTTGTCCGCTGTTTCTAAGTAGCTTTGGCAGTGCAAGAAGCCCATTAGACTCTTCTTCTTGATAATATCTCAACAACAAAAATCCATAATGCCTGAGCTTTGATCATGATATTAAAGCTAACTTTGATTTTCAGCTACACACAAACCAAATGCATAATAGTAATAGTGGCAACACTCGAAAATCTATAAAAAAAAAAATTCTAGAAAAAATGTTGTGAAACATCAAATTATAGCTTTCTTTCGATCAATGAGAAGCAAAGCAAACAACTAAAGTTTTCTCCCTCGTCTTTGCCAAAGAGACACCCACCAGAGCTGCATTACTCTGACTAGCAGCTTCGATCAAAGCAGCCCAGCAGTGAAATGATTCATCCTCTTACAATGTATTAACCCCCAAAGCTGACAGCACAGGAAGACATAAATTTAGAATCAACACGAAGAGGAATCAGCACGGATCCAAGCGAATGTCTCAGGATATCTGGGAAAGAGAACGTGAGACCCTTCAGAAAGCTCTTTGATCTCCACGCTGGTGTAGAAATAGAGTGGAACGACACGTACCAGGTAAAGTAGCTAGAGCAGGAGGATACGCGCCAACAACAAGGACGGTCCTGATTTATATTAAACCTCCAGCATGCAAAAGATATACAGTTGGGGGAAAAAAAATATCTGTGCTTTCTACTATGGAAACGAATCCCCATTATCACCGTGGAAACCAACCAGGAGTAGTCATCCAGCGTCATAAAACTCTGATCTCCCACATCAACACAAAACATTTTAACAACCGAGGTTATTACACTAGGCATAAAACAACCATAGCGCATGCACACACATACACACACACACACGCACACAGTGTAACTACTATCCTGTTGTAAAATGTAGTTGTCTCAGTCACACAGACTCAATCAGAGGAATCTTGCAGGCATCCGACCATCTGTCTCCTCACACTCGGCAGACATATTTAACTCCATCAAGGAGGTTATCTTTTCTCCTGTGTTTGTGTTCTGTCTGTCTGCAGGACTACACAACATCTACAGACCAACTTTCACAAAAACGGTGTCAAGAGGGGTAAAAAGCATAGAATGACGGTCAGACGAAGAGAATCATGCTAGAATCTTCCTTTAAGGTGACGTTGAGGAGCGAGAGAAAGCACAGTTACTGTACACCAAAGGCAGCAATCAGCCATCATCACACTCGCTCCAACACAAACACGCCCAGCACCTTCACAACGTTAGCAGCGCTTCACTCTGACACATGGCCACCCACACAATAACAGATTTAGCAACACTCAGGTCGGCTCCTAGCCACAACAGAGCTCGACAAACACGCGCACACGTCTCCTCCAAGAGAAAAATATTGGAACATGACCGACGTGCGTAATTACTCCATCGCTGTATTCCCTCTGTGCACAGCATCTCCTCCATCAACAGCCAGTCTGTATTTTTAAGTGTTGTGGGCACTTAAAGACTTAAACTGTGCATAAATAATGAACATGACCCGGGACTCTTCTTCTCTCTCCCAGTGGCTTTAGCAGAGTCCGATATTACAAGTTAATTAAATGCTAAAACGTTCTAACCTTTTCTAGCAGGCTGACATTCCTCCCTGTCTGTACCAGAATTCATGACAAAATATTCCATCAAGCCCAATTCATATAAATGTGATGGGCTGTATATTATTTAGGAGCGCGCCTCGGTACAGTTCAACAGCACCACAAACTACAGCCTCTGAAATGGCCGTTACAATAAATCTGTCCAAAAGAGAATCGATAAAAATAGAACATTAAAACCCTCATTAAGGGAAGATCTACTGCAGGTACATGAGCTTTTTTGGATTTAAGGAATAGTCTTGAGACTCACTTCTACCATATAGCTTTATCTTAACTAATGGGATTTTTTTTAATGCTTTTCATTTTTAGCTTTTGAATTTTAGGGTAGTATTTAATGTCACTGAAAAGGCCTTTTTTTTTAAAAAAAAAAAAAAAGGTGCATATAAATATATGGCTTTTTTATTTAAACGAAAGAATTTCAGATCATTACACGACACAATAACAACACGTAACTCCTAAAAATGTCTTTTCATCTTGATTGGCCTGCATTTGTGGGACAGTCTGTATGTGGCAACAAACGATGATGTCTCTTCCTGTATGAGACGTCACTTTGTATTCAAGCGGGGAGGATTGTCATCTTGTATGTATTCTTAACTATTAATTCAAATAAGACCTGCTAACACTTCCAGGATCTTTAAGTCAGTGCATGCTAACCGTTTCCTCAGTCAGGCGCTGGTCAGCACTCTCTGCTTGAAAGCGAGCTCCTCACCTTTAGGCACTTTGAAATTGAAACATCGCCACAAAGAACAAGCTGACCTTTTGCTACTTTTCCTGGTCACAACTGAGCCCCTGAAACAGTGCAATCTGGCTAGTTGCACCCTGCACCACTACGTCTTTGCATAAATGGGTGTTCCTTGTGTGTTTGTGTGTGTGTGCGTGTGTGTGTGTGTGCCGAGGTGACAGACAACAAATCCCACGTGAGCACTAAATGTAATTTACTTTGCTTTTGATAAATAACACCTCACTTTTGCCTGTTTGATATGTGATTTCTTTTCTCCCCGGGAGTATTCTTGCAGTCAGGTATTCCTGGGAGTACATGACAAGATGCAGGACTGTGCATCATCTGCCTGTCAGTTTAATGGGACGACAGGGAGCAACCCTTCTCACTCTCTCTCTCTCTCTCTCTCTCTCTCTCTCTCTCTCTCCCCACTTTCACCTCCCTTCCCCACCCCTCTTATTCACCCCATCTCCCTCTTGCTCACACACATATTGGCTTAAAGCCCAGCTGATACACACCATCTCTCCTCTGCAGCAGCAGAGCAACTCCAACTCATACGCACATGAAGCTAAACATTCCAATTCACACTAAAGCCCGGCTGCACGGTTCATGAGTCAGAAGTTTGGCAGCGTGCAGATATTTGTAGGAAAAGTCTCTTTTTCCTCTAAATTCCAAACAGATGTTTCATATTCAGTTGAGACGTGTGGGCTTGAGGAATATTTCTACATTAAACCCTCACAGTCTCCTCTCGGTACAGCAGCATCTGAGCTGAGTAAATCAGAAAGGGGCAGGGAGGAGTGAAAGCCATAAATGCTGCATGAAGCACAGTCACACAATAATGCGCTGCTGGGATCCCGACAGTAGCTGCTGAGCCGCTCTGTACTTCATTATGAGAGCGGCTGCAGTGCTTCAGGACACGTCGAATTACGGAGACAGCCAGGATACAAGCGTCACATCAGATTAAAGCAATAACAGGAGGCAGTAAAGAAATATGAGCAGCCACATCGACCTGTGGCAGGCAAACGAACAGGGGGCAGGTGAATCTTTAAGCTCACACACCAGTTCACACACCATTTTAGGATAAATGTCAGTCAATGTTCCAGATTATTGCAGGCACACCTGTAGGATCAAACACAGCAGCTCAACTAATAAACCCTTTATGATTCTTGGAACTTTCTCTTGACACTGGGACTCCTTTTGGTAGTTTTGTCAAAAATCAGATTTTTGACACAAGGGTCTTCGAAAGATTTTTACACTTTAAACAAAGAACAGAGACACAAGAAAAAAACCTCAATAAACAAACCAGATCTGTCAGTCACTGTTGTCATGATCTGATCAACTGCTTCAGTTAAGAGACAGAATACAGTGAGAAATTACAATTTTACAAAGGCCTAAGTGAAATCTCTGGATTGTTTATTGTGTCCTAGCTACCATTTCACAGCTCTAACATGTTTAGTTCACCATCACAGAGGATTAAATCAATAATATTCACGTTTAAGAAACAAGAATCTATTCATTTTTCAAACTTTTGTTTAAAAAGTGTCATAATATCATTTGATAAAGCCTTAAAAATGAAACCTCAGAGCGCCAATCAGGTGTCAACTGAAAAATATATATAAGAAAGTAACTAAACTACACAGGTGCTGATATTTGCTCATTCTAGTGGCTGAATATGCAGGCATTAAATATTTCCTGATTTCCCAACCTCTCCTCCCCCTCCTCACCCTGACGCGGAGGGCTGAAGTGCAACGTGGACGGGGCAAGTAACAACAAGGAGCCCTACGAGCCGACAGAGAGCCGTGTCATCGGTCTTTACCTGTTCTGCCAGCCTTGGAGCAGGTTGGTGTATTTGCTCAACACTCCTTCCAGCTGTCGTCTTCGCGCCTGCTGCTGCAAATTCACGCTGTTCCCCAGCAAAGCTCCCCGGCTGCCTCCTGCTCCGGCCGGGCCGCCTAAAGAACCGGAGCCGGGGCTCTGCGACCCTGTCCGAGCAGGCTTCCTCGACGATGAGCTCCCACGGTCCGCAGAGGAAGAGTTGGGTTTGTTACAGCCGGGATGCGGACTGCAGAGCGTCTTGTCCATCCTGGCGACGGGACGGCGGAGAGGAGGAGGAGAGGGAATGAGGGGATGGACCAGAGGCGGCGGCGGCAGCAGCAGCAGGGAGGGTTTCACCAGAACATAAGTGGCCAACAAGGCGACGCGTCTCTCCTGAACTAAAGCAGAGGCAGTGGGTATGAGTCGACCGCGCCGCGCCGTCCCTCGGTGCGTGAGAAAGTTGTCATCTTCCTCGGTGGTGTTCGCGTGCCGCTCGCCTCACTGCAGTGCGCGCGGCTGCTGATGTGCTGTGTGGCACTGTGGCTGTCCTCCAGCGTTTTCCTGCCAGGAAGACACGCCCCCCACTCTACTCTAGACCCGCCCCCCGGATATTACACCGCAAAGCTTTCTCACGCGTCTTCATGTGAAGTAATAAAAAAAAAAAATCTCAGAGTGATGATGATTTTCGAAGTAAAAGCTGACTCGACTTCAAAGTGACGGTTAGAAGCAGCTTCCTGAACATCCCTCAGATTTATCTCTGGAGCCCCAAGTGGCCCTGACCACTCGGTTCTGGAAGAAGAGCAAAATTAATCTTATAACTATTAAATGTAGCTTGTCTAGATCTGCTAGCAGTGCTGAAATGTCTAATTCGGTCTAATTTAGGTACACACTTCACACACACACCTAGACCTCAACATTGGATGAATTGTTTTCCCTGAAAAGTACTTGAAATGTACGTTATATTTGATTTATAGGTTGTATTGTTTCAGTGTGCTTATTTTATTGATGAGATCCAACATCATTGACAATGTTTTGACAGTCAGAAGGCTATTTGTGAGTTTACACGTACGCCTTTTCTCTTTTTATATGTTCTTAAACTAATCTAAATCTGCTTATGACACAACAAACACACATCATAGTGAAGCAGAGTCTTTAGAGTTGGAATATTTTTTAGAATTTTTTCATTATTTTACTAACGTAGTGCACGAACAATAGTACTTCGAGCTGTTTTAATGTACAATATCGGCTCTTCCTTGTACACAGACAACAGTTGTTGTTGTTGTTGTTGCTGTTGTTGTTGTTGTTGTTGTGCCCATTAATACAAGCCTTTGTCCTTGGATCCTCAGACAATGTTCAGTTAGCTGTAGGCTCCATAATAAAAATGAAAATAACCACTGAAATATACGTGTAGAATACATCAAATCTGATTTTTTAAAACATTAAAGCAATGACCTGGATGTAATTAAAGGTCTAAAGTATTGTGTGAACTATGCAGACAAAAAACATGCGTTTTTTTAAAACCGGGAGGAAAAAGACACATCATTAAACGCTACACTGTGGACCGTTGAGCAATGGAAGGATTATGAATCGAGATCCCAAGGGCAAGAGGCAGTCAATGGTTTGTTAAAAGCTTGCTCTGGAAGTCAGGCTCGGGTCAGCTGCCTTTCACTCACCCTGTGAGACGTCATTCCAGTTGCCTTCTTTTCTATTAACATCCAAATTAAAATGCATATGAGTCATAGTAACAGGAGATTATCTGTCACTTTTTTTTGCAGTGTAAAGGAAAATGTGTGTGAGCGTATTATCACCTGCAAACTCTGCAGGATCCTTACATTTACAACCATAATCCTCTTCATCATCAT
The DNA here is from genome assembly GCF_037954235.1 of Aulostomus chinensis. Classification (NCBI taxonomy): domain Eukaryota; kingdom Metazoa; phylum Chordata; class Actinopteri; order Syngnathiformes; family Aulostomidae; genus Aulostomus; species Aulostomus chinensis. Next base: position 10,811,488 of record NC_141341.1, read on the forward strand.
TACCTCCCCTCCCCCCATCTACTTTTCCTCCTCTGCTTCATTTCTTTATAACCGTCATTCTGCCTTAAGCACTTGAAACAACTTGCATCATCAATGTCAAAGTCACCATCAGCATCTCTCTGTCCGAACAGAAGGCGGAGAAGCTCTGTCAGACATGAAAGAAGTCATTCCCCAGAGCTGTGATTCAATGCCCGTCTCTTCTCCAGCGGCTCGCAACAATCTGCTCCGTTGCAGTACTGCATCAGCCCTGTCAGATTTATGGTAGCAGTGTCAGCCCGAGGTGGGCCCTCATCCTCTACCACTACCAGGCTGCTCTGGGGACCAGCAAAGGGGAAAATTTAAACTTCCATAAGGGTTTCACCTTTTAAGGAGCTAAAATGTCAATCAGAAGTCACAAGATAAATTCTAGAAATTGCTCAAAAATATTTTGTTTTATAGTAGCTGTTACAAGTCAAGTATGTATATCCTGAATTATTTAGAGAGGCAGATAATTGTAGCAGGTGTATTAATGCAATCAGAGGAATATATGTAAGCTAAGCTAAAATGAGCTATGCTGACATATTTGCCAGACAGCCGTAACAGTGCTATTGATCTGCTCATCTGCTCATCAAGACAATAATCTTATTTTCACAAATGTAGCACGTTTCTATAGGACAGTTAGTGTATTAAAAAGTTCATCCATCCATCCATTGTCTACCACGTATCCTGTTACTGTTAAGGGTTGCAGGGGGCCTGGAGCCTATCCCAGGTGCCTACGGGCGAGAGGTGGGCTTGGACAGGTCACCAGTCCATCACAGGGCCAACACATAGAGACAGACAACCATTCACACTCACAGTCACACCTACGGTCAATTTAGAGTATCAATCAGCCTCGTCCCCTCTTGATGTCTTTGGACTGTGGGAGGAAGCTGGAGTACCAGAGAGAACCCACACAGGAACAGGAGAACATGGAGACTCCACACAGAAAGATCCCGTGCTGGAGCCGGGACTCGAACCTGGAACCTTCTTGCTGTGAGGGGAAAGTGCTGACCACTGCACAGTGTAACATGATTGGAGCATTTCCTGAACTGTCCATTTCAAACAGAGCATCAAAATATAAATATATCTCTCCCTGCAGACCAAACCTAGCATCTATGTATAGATAGACATTACTGCCCTTGGTTTATATTTCGTTACACTGACAGCATTTGGAAAGAACAGCTGGATCAGATTAGCATTTCACCTGGTCTAATTGTTCCTGGCAACCACAGGAGATTATCTAGACTGTTTGTTTAGGGAACATTTTGTCTTCTTGTTGCAACGTCTGCTGCCTGCAGAGATGGCTCAATAAAACGTTTCCCCTTCATCTCGGGAAAGGTTTGAAATGTGAAATAAGTCTTAGCTGGTTGCTCGCTTGGTAGCTCAGAGTTATCGTAGATCATATTGGATATAATTGTGTTTCAGTTTCATTTCTGTATAAATGGCATGTAGTGACGCTTTTGCCAAAAGCGTTTGTGTGTTTTCACAACAGCCTGCATTATTCAGAGAGACCAGCAAGCTCACCAATAACTACTTAATGGACTGGAAGGAGGCTATTGACCCTGTGCACTGACAAGGTCAGCAGAGAGAAAGCGTTTATGTGTGTGTGTGTGTGTGTGTGTGTGTGTGTGTGTGTGTGTGTGCGTGCGTGCGTGCGTGCGTGTGTGTACCTCCATGCAGCTTTCAGTGACACAACCCAGATTATTGGAGACGGCATGTAAAATGGGAGACAAAAACTGTGTCCCCGTGTGGTAAATCCCTTTTTGCAGGTGAGTGGGTCATGCTAACAGTGTTCGATCAGGATCTGTGAATACCTCAGTAGTGGCATAAGTAAACATGATTATGTGCACGCGTCTGAGTGAGTGAGTGGAAGTGGTGAAGTGCGTCTCTCCTCGCTGCTTCTTTCGTTGCTGGGCTGAAAGATGATGCCATGCATATTCATCAGGGAAGCTACACAACAGAGACAAATGTGGGGTCTGCACTTTTCATACTCTTGAGTCTTTGTGTGTCACAAAGACCCTGGAGGGAATCAACTCCTCTAAAAGGCAGCCGATGGATTTTGAAGACCAGAATATTAAAGGGAAACCTTGCTTCTTCTTCTTTTTCAACCCGGACCATATTGTCCTGACTTCTTTTGTCTGAGTGATGGTAACAGCCATTTTTGAAATCATTCCAGTATCAAGCAAGGGCAGAGCTGCCTGCAGTCCCAGAGCACAATATAATGTAATCTAACGGGCAGTAGGTCTCTCACCTCTTGGAAAAGCATTGTGCTTTTGGCATAGCAAGGTGTTTCCTCTTAGCGTCCATATTAGTTATCATTCCTTTTAGGTTCTATAGGTGATAATTACATACTCAAAAGACAAGTAAAACTCTCTCTACAATTTTGATCAATCACAATGGGGTTAGGAGGAAGACAGAAGTGAGGGACAATACAACGTCTTTTCTTTTTAGATTTCTCTGAGTACTGAAATGATAGCAATCGGAATTTAACTGCTTTTCTTTTAAGGTCAAAGAAAGTGGGATTAAGACTCAAAAATATGACATAAAGGTCAATTTTCGAGTTCTTCATACTTAATTTTTTTTTTTAAATTTTATTCTGTACTTCTTTAGAGATGTTAAATTTTTAAGATTGCGAACTGATAACTGACGGAAAGGTCACATGAAATAATGAACCCTACTCTCAGATGATTATATTTTTAGTCTTGTTAAGTCACCTTACAGGACCAAGATTGCATACAGAGGGTGAATGTACAGGAAGGTAGTGACAGATCTTCAGTTAAAGTGTCACTAAGCTCTCTATGGTCTTATCAATTAATTGAACAGGAACAGAAAAACCCAATTAGTGCTCTAACTTGACATTTGTATTTGCCAGAGGTGCTTGAGACGGTGGATCTGTGAGGGAGAAGATAAAAGCTAATAGCTCCACTTGATTTCAAAGTCTTCCTGATATAAAAACACACTCCAGAAACATGGCGTTGTCATAAAGTGGCAGGCCAAGGACAGTCATTCCCCTGAAGCTTGTCTCAGGATCGGAGCGGAGGACATTTGAGACAGAAACAACACCTCTCATCCAGCCCTCATAACCCCCCCCCCCCCCCCACCACCACCACCACCGCCCCGGAAAAAAAAAATCTCCAAAATGAAATGAAGCACATCCACAGTTTTGCAATTTGCAACTTGGCTTAAGATCAAACCCAGGGCCAACTTCTTATGAACTAAAATCTACACAAATGTCTTCATAATAACTAATCAAACCAACATGCTGCTTGCAATCAAAGTCACAAATCATTTTCCTGTATTGTATTATTATCTTGTGCTTTTAGTTATATTACACACTGCTTCTTTAGTCATGGCGCTGCTCACACGTGACAGAAATGCGGTATTTAGTTGTGGCTGTAAAAGTTGTCAAAGCAAAAATTAAACAACAAATCCGTAACTATCATCCACAGAAGGTTTTTCTTCGGTGTGGAACTGTTCCTCTGAAGCTCATTAGAGACATCTACTGGTTTGACAAGATTTGGACTTACATCAGTTTCATGAAGAATATAACAGTTCAACATATAGGATAGAATAATGTGTGTGTTGAATTTGTTTGGACAGGGATGATCTGTGACTTGGGGTGGTTGAACTCTGGTAATATAATAGAAGCAAACTGTTTAACTTACATTAATATTAACTCAGTTTCCATTACTGTAAACATACGATCATGATTGTTCACATTATCTATCTTTGTATTTTTGTAGCCTAAAAGAAAAGTAAAAAAAAAAAAACAACTATTGCTAAAGCTGACAACTCTTCAACTGTCTGATTGATACACTCATTATATAAATTCACGGACAATAACTTCCCTTTCTGCTCCTAATTAGGAGAATAATGGAGTCTTGGTTCCACCTCTTTGACAGTCTTGTCATCTCTCTGTAAAGGTCACTGAGGAGCGTGAATGGGGATCAGAGTATGTGGGTGCAACATCCAGCAACTGCCCCCCCACACACACAGACACACACACACTTACACACACTTTCCCTGCACCATTCTACGAGCATGTTTTAACGTAATGAGCCTCTACAGTGCAGCTCATCAGTATGCAGAAGGGTGCAGGGGCCCGTCCCTATGCTTCAAGCTGTCTGGATCAAGTGGAGTTGCACTTTACCTGAGCTGATGCTTTCCACCAGCATTCAAGGACATCACATTAGCATCCTCCAACGTGTATAAATAGCAGAGAAGAAGAGCAATGACATCACCACAGCGTGATGGGTTTTCAAATGAAGAGCGTTTTAAGAGTGTTGGAATCAAATTACATCCATAATTGTATTTTATAATGCTATCTATTATAATTCAAGTATTTTGTTAAATGCTCAAAAGTTAATCAGTCAACGTTGTGAATTATGAAACTACAATTCCCACAGCGCCACTTGGCTATTTTTAGCCCAACCACTGCCTGCTGCTCTGGTGCGACCGTGTGCTGTGTGACTGCCCCCTAACGGCCGTCTGGAGGACGTGCAGCCAAACTGCGGGGACACACACACACACGCACACACACACACACGCACACACAACCACGCAGGCAGGCAGCTCAAGCAGGAGGAGACATGTAAAGATGGAGTAGGACATGATGTCTCTCGTCTGTCACCTCCAAGATGTTCCCCGGAGTTTTCTATGCACTGCTGGCGGGTTTCCTGGGGGCCGTGGCGTCGTCAACGGCCAAACTGTCCCTTGGAGCCGACTACCTGAAGGGAGTCTGCGAGACTGGACTCCGGACGTGGGGCGAGCAGCGGAAATTCAGACAAGCGGACGAAACTACCGCCTGTGACCGGGTGAGGCACGCTGAGGAGGAGGTGTGGGAACAATGCAGGGTAATTCAGGGGTGGAGTAGGTGGTGTGTGTGTGTGGGGGGGGGGGGGGGGGGTCTTCATCTCTTCTCTGACTCCCTAAGCATCAGTAGCATCACGAGGGAGCCCGTGCAGCATCTCTCGTGCCGTATCCGCGTGCAGAATGACATTGCAGCTCGTACGGACGTGCTATCGCGTTGTTTTGTGGGTTCTCAAGCGATTTCTTCTTTGACCTTCACGCTCTCTCACACCCCTGTCAGAGGGGAGCATGTGCTGCCTGAGGTCTCTGGATGTCTTGAAACACGGTGACCCATCATCAAGATAGCGATAAAGTGGGAAGGATGTTAATATGCACCGCGAGGTTACCATGCAGCCTCTTAGGTCTCATCTGGCCACAGACGATGTAACAGGAACCCAGTACAGTAAAATGCAACCTGGGGGGGGGGGGGGGGGGGGGGCTCTTGAAGTTTGAGATGAAAAATGATGGTGATGAATGCAAGCGTTTTTGGTGATTATTAACCAGAGATGTGGACTCCAGTCTGAGATCTGAAGATTTTGAGACTTTATTTAACCTTAACCTTGAGGCAGTGGTGCTCAAACTTTTTTTTTACCCCCTTCGGAAGATTCAAATCTCAAATTAAACGGGGTGGCACTGGGCCAGATTTACACTCATATTTTATTGTTCAGTTGTTTTTCCTCTGCCCCTTCATTTTACTGAGGTCCTACACAAAGTGTCCCTCTGCCGCCTGATCGCATTATGAAAAAAGAATGAATTATTTAGGGATCATACATATTTAAAGAGCAAGACAACAGCCCTTCATTTTTGTGACCTTATTTAATGTACTGCGCATTTACTGTGGCAAACGAAACAGCATTAACCAGTAATACATCATTTTATATTTTTATCATAAAATTATTATTCCTACTATTTCATTTACTTATTTCACATCTGGCCGGCCGCGTCAAACTTTAATTGGCCTGAATTCAGCCCTCAGGCCCCACTTTGGCCCACTCCGCTTTGAAGACTTGAGCCTTGGGACTGTGGAACAATATCGCACACACACAGCACATCCGACCAGGTGACACGTTTACTCAGCTGTGATACGTCGGGATGATTGGTTGGGGCTGATATCCCATCGATGGGTTTGTTTCAGTTTACAGATCTAAAGTCTCCTTTAATGTTTCAGCTCCATATTCCTCTGAGGCTGCTGTGCGGCGGGCTGCTCTTCACCTGCAATGCTGTGATGTGGACCTTCCTTGCTAAAGCGCTCAGGTACTCCTCCTCCTCCACCCGGACCACTGTGACCACCACCGCCTCCAACTTCATATCTTCCGTAAGTAGCGCAGCTCATCTTACGCGAGCACTTAGAGCAGAGTACGTCCCACCGCACTTCAGTCCAGTGTAATTTAATTTCTTGAATGAGCAGCTTTCTTTCAGAAGGTGGTTGGAGTCTTTTCTCGATAACTCATTTAGTTTGACTGTCTGACATTCTTAAAGTGCAGCTTGTAATGTAGTAAAATCTCAGAATCATGCAGCGGAATCCAGAACACCTACTGAGACTAAAGAAACCTTTTTTTTTCTTCCCTTTTCTCCGGAGGCTTTCCTGGGCCAGCTGATCTTCGGTGAAGCCCAGATAACGCTGTGGTGGGTTGGGATCTCCCTCACCTTCTCTGGTCTGCTGGTTCTGCAGAGGGTTTCTCCACAGGATGAACAGCAGAACGTCGTTAACAAGAAAGACGAATAATGTGTCTTGTCTCCGCAAGCTCAGTTCAGCCCGACTCCATCCGGCTGTGGTATGTGATTTGTTTTGATTGGCATCTCCTCGGATATTTCATCTCACCGATAATAAAGACATCTCAGAACAGAGAAACAAGAGAAACTGATGATGCCTGATCCCAAATCATCCAAATTATTTACTCTAGCCGCAGGATTTGTCTCCTGTTTTAATTTTTAATAATGCTTTTAAGAATTATATTTTTATTTGTTCCAGCTCCAAGCTTTAAAATCAGAGGAGATGCTTTCCTTCAGCCATTTCACAGCTACAGTCCAGCAAGCGGAGACAAGCTAATGGCTACCTGGCTCTAGCTTCTCGAATATTCTAAAACAAGCAAAAATTATATTAGCTTTATTGCTACTCTCTGGGGTGAACCTTTTAGCCAACAAGAGCACAACTTGTGAGCTAACAAATTAAGGGTGGGGGAAAAAAAGGAATTGTCTGATATAATGGGAAATTATGCATATTTGCTTCCGTCCAAAGTGTTAGATGAGAAATTGACACGACAACGGGACCTACAGAACATCTGTAGAACAGCAGGTGGCTTAGCGCCTGAGTTAAGAACTTACATGCTGCATTTATTTGATTCCCAGTCAAATTATTTATAATTAAGTATAAGTAAGATTTCAGTCAGTTGATATGCATTTTAAAAGTCAGGTTTAGTCGGGCGAACACAATACAGAACAATAATTCATCTTTTTTAACATTATGCAAACGCACTGACTGGCTGGCGCGACACGGGTGGTCATGCATTTCCAGTTCTAATGCTAAGTTAAGCTAACTGTCTCCTGCTCCCAAAAATATCAGACTATTGCTTTAAATGTAGCAACACAACACACAAGATGAATAGAATTGGAGATGTTTTGTTCACGAGGGATGAGAACATCGACCCATGTGAGCAACGCCACCACTGATCAGCCTGTGGGTTCCAGCAGTCGGATCACCAAAGCTTTTCTCGCATTTCCTTAAGTTTCTACGACACTCACTGTAAACATCCAACACTGACATGGCATCTTGTGCATGCGTCAAGAAGACGTTTTAAAGTAAGCACTTAGCTCAAGAAGTGTAGTCGTATTTTCAGAAGTAATAACCCAAATGTAGCGCTGAAAGGCTCGCCCCTTTGTGCCTGCCCGGAGTTTGTTTTTGTTGTTTTTTTCCTGTTTAAATTCGCCTTTCTTAATAGCTTGAACCTCAAAAGGTATGAGCATGTCACATGTTGTGATTCAGAGGCAGCTGATTTTGTTTTCATTCCACAGTAGACGTGTGCATGTTCCTACCAAGGTCTCAGCTCACACCAAAGCATCTTCAGTTCGCACCGGAGTGGCGTCCCTGTCAGCTGCTTTATTTTAATAAATCTTCAGTGGCTAGACCGTCTCTCCAGCATCTGAGACACCACGTGGCCCGTTGAGCTTTGGGTTCCCTGCACTTTCAATCTCTTAATTATTGCGTCGAACATCATGAATATAAATCCGTCATCCCTCGGGTTACCTGGCTTCATAAAAGCTTCCCTCTACATCCCTGAAGTTGTCAGCGAGAGTGCAATAACAATTTGTGTGTAAAAGCGAGGGGGATTTGAGTATTAATAATGAAGCATGAAAAAAAAAATTGCAATACATGCTACTTAGAGGGACACTTCTGTTCCACAAAGTACACTGCAGTATACACAGGATTTGCCTTTATTGAGAGGTATTTTAGGATCACACTTGTTTGGATACATATCATAATACGAATGCTTAACGGTAGCTATGATAACCGTCCGTTAATCCCTCAGCGGCGATGCACAAATGTATCAGAAGTCCTTCCAGCTGCTGCTGTGCAGGTTTTGTATCATGTGATTTACATGCATCCCTATTAATGTGACTGCAGTGATAATGTGATTATGCAGCTCTCGTATTACAAGGCTGGCTGAGTGATGTTTCATATGCAGGATTCTTCTCACGCATCAACTGTGACTTTTTTGAACCTGGGATTACGTACAGGAATGGTTTAGTATTCTAGGAACTTAGATTATTTGCTTTCCTATCGAGCGTTAGATGAGGAGGCCCCTCGCTCGGGGTCAAGACTGGAAACAGGGAGAAACAGGCTCCATTTACCAGCTCACTAATGAACCAGGAATAAAATCATTTAGTTTTGGTTTTACCGGATTTGTACGTATGACTTGTTCTTTGCCAGGTCTCCTCTGGTTCCCTGACAACAAAAAGTCTGGCACATAATCTCTGGTGAAATAGCTAATTGTCATTAAACATCCTACATATCAAATGTTAAAGTGATACTTCACTCAAAAAAGTGTAGTTTCCTTTCAAGTACTCACAGCTACGTGTCTGGAAGTTTTCCCCCCTGGATGACTTCCTGGTGACTCTAGAATGCAGAAAAAAAAACACACATAATATTGTTAGCTTGAAGCCTATGACCAGAAATTACAGCAAAAACCAAACGCATTCGTGTGCACTCAGCACTCCACGAACACTTCGATTCGAGCTAAAATTCAACAAAATACCGCTTCCAGTTTAGCATTCACTTGAACTTGTTCACGGTTGTGCTCTACCGGGAACGCGCTGTTTATTTTAAAAAGAATTTAGCCGATTTTTGTTGTTAATTCAAAACACACAAGTGCGACTATTTGACAGGCACTATTACACTTTTTGGGTGAAGGTTCACTTGAAAGTCATCTCACAAGAGGTACCGGTGTTTTGATACCTGACCACGGGCCCAACCAGCTGCTTCTCTCTTGTTTTCTCTCCTATCATCGAACTCTTCAAAACAGAATGAGCGCATTTCCCAAAATGCCTTGCTATTCTTGTCACTTACCTGAAATATCTATGATCGCTGCTTTTGATCTGGAAAATTGTCTGCTTTCTCCAGCATGATACGATATGAGGGTAGACCATCTACCTGTGAACCTCCTCTCACTGTAATATAACCAGTCAGACATTTACGGCTCTGTGAATGCAGCATGGCCCTGGATGCGGTGTATTTATATCTGTGTGCACATAAAGAGATTAGAAGACCAATCAAATGTGTCCTTGACCTGACAAAGTTATTGTGCTGACTGCAAGAAATGTATCAGGACCTCTGAATTCATAAAGTTTTGTTGGTGTATCAAGGTAGTAGAGCTTCTTAGAGGGGGGGGATATTTTCTCCAAAAATGGAAGCTCAAAAATAACAGAATGAAACATCTCTACTTTCAAAGATGGATGGATTAGTCACCTCACACAACTTTTAACACTATTTAAACCCAAACGCGTAGCAGCATCACAGCCCTTATGAATCCAGACAGCGCGACCTGAGGGAGACGCACGCACGCGCTCGCTCTGATGTGAATCATTCATCATGTGTCTTAGAGATAATGTGAAACAAGCATTTGTAAAAGTGTAAATAGTACTCCGTTGATAGGAAACACTTTAAAAAGATGTGTAAATTGTCATCTCCAGTGAGAGAACAAACACTGTTGAATTATGAAATAAACATCTCATCTGACAAACTAATTTCTCGTCTCCGTCGCTCATATCGCTGCCTGCAGGGAGACGTACAGTATGTTGTTTTTTTTACACTTCAAACAGAATCGCTCCTCTGAGTCATTCTGCGTTCACATCCAATCAGACGTAAAGCACAATCAGAAACTACAACCTGGGGAAAGAAACGCGGCCGTGTCTTCTTAATAACGGATGCAGTGTTGACCTTGAGCTCGTCAGCATCTGGTTAAAGAGAGAGACATGGAACTGCAATGATTGTGATACTTCAGGAATGTTAACATTGGGATGATGACATAAAAATGAATTCATGGGAATTTTTTTTTTTTAAGGGTTAGGAGTTTGTTTTTGACGTTTAGGAGATTTTGCTCATAAGAAAAATCTATAAAGTTGGGAGGTAAAAGTACACAGGTGTCATTTCTAGATATATGTGGCCACATTTGTTGGGAATTCTTGCAGTTCAAAGAGTAGAAAGTATTTTTTCCGCTGAAGGACTGAATGTTTTGTGTTTGGCATTTCTTATCACAGCATCAGTAGAACTTAGACCTGCTAACTCCACAAACATACTGTATATTGCCATTTTAAAAAACAAATGCTCAAATCAGTAGTTTAAAGGCAATTATGATGCATTCGCTTCTACTTTTTTATTATGAAAAGTTGCCACTGTAATAAATATTTTATGGCACTTTACTGAAAAATGATTATATTTTACTGTTATTACATGACAGGTTTTTACAAGTTGACTTTTTTGTTGAATGTTGAAGTGTCAAAGATCAGACTTTTTGATAGTCAAAAAAACGACTTGCCAAACAACACACACACACACACACACACACACAAAACATAGATACAATTTTCACATTTACGTACAGGTTTATTTCATTCCTCTTTAAACAAAGTCAACAATAAAAAATATTATGTGGCCAACATAAAGTACTAAAAGTAGTATTCATACTTGACCACACAACTTATTGAACAATTGAAGAAAAAAGATAAGAAAGCTGGTGTTCTGTGTGCGTAAACTGGATAGCAAACTGCATGTCCGTGCAGCCTTAAAATTTTGAATTTAAAAAGAAAAAAAAAAAAAAAACGAATTTGCAAAAATGTCTGTGACCACAATCACCTACTGGATGATTCACCTGGACGTCAATTCAACGCATTCGATTTGGCAACATATCCCATCGTTTTAACAACAGTAAGGCTTTTCATCACATTAGAACAAAGGCAGTTTTTACATCAGAAGCATGGAATAGTCAGTCAATACACAGAAAAAACTCCTCTGTTTACACCGAACAATGTTAATTTCTCGAGTTTTATTTCTGGCCTCAGTGGATTTTTTTTTCTTCCTTTTTCCACCAGCCTAAATATTAATCAACACTATCCTGTGACATCTTTGTCTCCCATCCAGCCGTGCTAATAACTACAGTCTACGACTAACTGGATTATCCACCAACAAATTCCTTCAGTTATACAGTGAATTACACTTTGGGGGGAGCGGTGACTTTGCAACAATGTGTATTGCTCTATTCCTTGACTTTGCATTGACACTGGTGACTGGTGGTGAGATGGCTATCAACAAAATGTTCAGCTAAATTAACAGCACACAAGTTTCAAACAATTTATGGACTCGGGATAAACTGCCTGCCGGATTCTTATTCTGTCTGTATTGTCCGAGCTGTCCGACCGCATGGAATTCGAACTTTATTTAACTTCGAGTGCCAAATGTGGGAATTTAAAATTGTCAATCCATAAAATTACACCCCCCCCCCCCAGCCATTCACTGAATATAAACTCTGCAGACATTGATTTGTGTTTGTTTAGTAGTTTAACATTTCCTTTCTGCATTCAAATTGTGTAACAATACACCAGGATACAATGCATGTAAACCAGCCAGTGTGAAGTTTTGGTTGTTAGCAGCCTCTTATTTTACCGTTCATTCTCCTTTAGAGTTTTATCAAACTGCAAACCCAGCATTTTTTTTATTGCTGCAGCTTCACACCAAAAGAATTAAACCGGTGAAGCTGTGAGGTGGTTTTTATTATGGATCAGTCGCTCTTAGTGCAACTCCCGATTGTTCCACAAATATGTCTGTTTACAGCATTGTCTGAAAGCAGATGGATTTAGATATTGCAGGGTGTAACAGAACGAGCAGCAGCAGCTATGGTGAATAGTCCCAAACTCTTCAGCAAGGTGAATTTTTACTGTGTGCGGTTGTTCATCGTTGCAAAATCCACCACAAGTGCGATCTAAAAGGGAAATACCGTTATTAGCCGTCCTCCCCAGAGCCAGACAAGAAGACAGACACCCTTCTCTCTCGTGTGTGGATTAGGGAGCTGAGACCCAGAGACCTGCTGGCTGCTAGTTAGCTTAGCATAACGAATGGTAGTGAGCAGGCAGGGTATCATCACAAACATTTGGATTTGTTGGCTGAAGTTTTGATATGCGGCATAAAATCACTGCACCCAGTCAAGGAAAGTAGTTCCAACTATGAACTGGATTCTAAAATTAGAATTTTTTCCAATTTTAAATTTTCATTTCATAGCAAATATTATACATAACTACACTTCTTCTCTTTTGGAGAAGAAGTGTGTTTACTTTTGACAGAGGTAAAATGCATAGCCCATTCACAAGCATTCACTGTGCTAAGCTAACTAGCGTTTAGCCGGTCTATGGGGGTCTAAGCTCCCTACTGAACACACAGATGTATCTATCTTGTTTGGCTCTGGCAGGGACAACAAATTAGCATATTTTCCAAAAACTTGGCATATTTCCTTTAAAGATTCTAACTTCAGGGAAGGAACTTTACTGATGTCCATGCAGGACGACAGACAAACCTAATCCAACTTTTTTATACGTAAAACAAACAAACAAGGGGGAAAAAAAAGAAAGTGGTGCTGATTAAGTGGTGTTTACTTTACGCTGACAATCAAGTCCATCAAAAGAATATTTCATAAAATATACTTCTAAAGTACATCCCTTTGATAACCAAAATAAATCCACCTCTCAGGCATGAGAGGATAAAGCAAACATCACGGTGTTAGCGGATCTCACCCTGGCTGTCACATTAAGGCTGAATGACAAGAAAGTTCCACTGTTGCCTCCGTTCATTTGTAAGTTCTAAGGCAAATCAACAGCATTCAGGGAATCACTACTGCAGCGACAACAAATACAGCAAATTAGGAGGTGACAGTGTCTCGAAGTTTATAGGAAGACAAAACCAGGTGACCGTCTTGGCACCCGGACTTTTCTTAGTGGATTTCAGTTCACATTGTTTAGTCTTGGAAGCAGGAAATGATCAGACACACGGCCGGCGGACAAACCGGCGCTCAGTCTCAGTAATTCATGTCGAGTTCTCACTGCTCTTTTTCCTTTCTTTATTTTTTGTACAGCTACTCCTTACTAATGCTGGTCAGCAGCACCAAGGGAGGAACAACATGATGCAGAAAATGCTTTCTTTAAAATAAACATGACTTAACAATAGCTTACGAAGAGAACACCCCGAAATATCAATTATTTATAAATGAGGGAAAATGTAGAAGTGGTTAAGAGGAGTTCATGCTCAAGGAGGTCCAGCCAAAGGGAGGACGGACCAGGATTGATCAGTCTGTGTCCACAGCAGCAGAGCTCTCACACTATGTACTGGTATACGTCGGCCTTGCCGTGATCGGGGGTCGCAAAGGGGTTCAACCACGCTATCGAGAACGGGTGGCCGAATACCACCTTCATATTCATCCATTTGGACTTTTTGGCCCATCTTCTCTCCTCCTTCTTAAGCTGCTCGATACCCTGAGAGGATCAGACAACACAGGCAGGAGAGGTGTGAGTCCACATGAGTTGTCTTCAATATTGATGTAAAGTGAGATGCCAATAATAAGTAGGATAAGGAGAGGATTGTTTTTAATTAATTAACCTTCCCCAACATGGGGAATTCGTTTGCAAATGTAGTGCTGTGAGTCACCAGTAGAGGGCAGCAACACACCTCAACTGTGTCGAGTTAGCAGGAAATAAAAAGAAAATTGTGACCTCTAAAAGTTGATCTGCTAATCTATTCACATATGTAACAAAATCTGGTTGAATTTAAATGTTTCAAATACTTGTCCCAGCCAAAACTGATCCATGCGATTAAGAAAGATTAATTCCATACCAACATGTTATTAACTGAATTAAATAAAAATTAATTAATTAAAAGGCATTTCTAAAAAAGGTATCTAATTTTGTGGTGGAGCTGAAAACAAGTACTTAAAAGGGTTCAAAATGAGGCATGTTTAATAATCAGGTTTAAGTGACTCATTCCGCTATTCCTGACACACAGAAGCAGCGTGCACGCGCACATGTACGCACGCGGCAAAGAATAACAGGCTTCTTCAGACTGAAACTATGATCTGTGCAGAGAATATTATAACAGTGAGTCATTCTGGTGGGTGTTTGAGAGGACGCACGATGCGGAAACGCTCTAATCTCATCCTACCTGGAGCATGCTTACGTTTGTACTTGAATTTGCAACAGTTAACCTTTTGGCGTTAGAGCATATTTTAGGAATCTTCAATTCAATTTGAACCCCCCTCACCGTTGATAACAACTACGCCACCGTTAGTCTTGCCATTGCTAAGATTTGCTCTATGCCCTAACGAGTCGTATTTATGTTTTCTTATTCTCTAAATTAAAAACTGAATTTATGTGCACTAGCTTCATTCCAGCTCGGTGGGAGTGTTTGACTGTAATTTGTAGTTTAGAGCTGTTATTTCCGTCAGAGTGTCAGAGGAGGATTTCATCGAGTTCACAACTCACTGCACTACTGTCTATGTGTACCAAGTATATCAGTGTTTCCTGAGAAGTGTCAATACACTGAAATCAAAAATGGACAGTTGCTGACTCCAAACATCTTAAAGGTGACACAAAGTATCTGCTAAGGAGCTGTGCTGCTAATGACAGGGAAGCTAGTCCTGGCCAGAAGACTAGCAGCTCTCCTACAGCGCAGAGGTCATGACTACTAGATACGAGCACCCCGATCCACTACGTCTCTACACCACCTGGCAGCCTGCAGCCAACCATCAGACCGCTGGCGTTATCGTCTACTGACCGTCTCGTCGGTACAGATGGAGTGGACTTGAGTCCCAAACATGACCGCTGTGAAGATCAGGAAGAGAAGCCCCTCGAAGCACAGGAGGATGAGGAGAATGACGGTGGCGGGTGGAGAGAAGTTACTGCACTCTGATCAGGGAAGGAGGACACGTGTCAAGTTCATCTGAGTATATATTCATATCTAAAAACAAGCTCAGGAGAGATAGTTTGGGTTTTTTTTTGGACATGATGAAGTTCAGCTATTGCTTTACTCAAAGACACTCAAATATTCAACGAAACTGTTCGTAATGTCAGAGGTAAATTAACAAATGCCAGTAGCTTCTTTCATGGGGGTTAATATGCAGAAACGGCTGTAATGAAACTTCAATCTTTGATAATAAGAATCCGTCGTATTTTACCAATGAGCCTCTGGCAACCATGTCACTATATTACAGGAGAATACTTACTTGTCCAGTCTTCTTCAAAGCAGAAAACAAAATGGAAGGCCACCATTGTCAGCGCATGGAAGGATATCAATGCAATGTACATCTGGGGAAAAAAAAACAAAAAAAAGACATGCAGATTTAACTGTAACAACATGTAACCGGCCAATTCAACAGCCGGTAAAAAAAAAAAAAAAAAAATCTTTTTTTTTTTTTTTTTAGTAGCGTTTTAAAATACATTTTTATTCCTTAACTGATGGACTTATTTAGATGTCTCATGTGAGTCAATAATGAAAAGATGAAATGATGCAAGAACACAACGCAAGTATTTGCAGTGGATGATGATGATGATGATAATGATGATGATGATGGTTGAAAACTCACTGTGAAGAGCACAAAGTATTTCTGATTGTTCTCTCCAACACAGTTGTTGACCCAGGGACAGTGGTGGTCCATCTTTTTGATGCAGCGTTTACACACGCTGAGGACACACAGATAGACACATTATGGTACTGCTATTCCTGCTGGAGTATATTTATTTAATATTGCCCGAGTATATCACAGCGCACGCGTGCTCACACACACACACACACACACACACACACACACACCAGTGGAAACCACAGAGGCTGACGGATAAGAGGAGAGACGGCTCTCAATTGTAAAGACTGGAGTGTGTGTTGAGTCTACACTGAGGACTTATTTATCTGACAGTTCAACAAAGGCCTAATAACTCATAAATCATCACCTGTCAAAGCAGAAACTCGATCTACCAGTGTGTTTCGTTTATACGCCGTCCGCAGGGAAATCTATATTTAAAACGCTTCCATGCTGGCTCTATCATATATTATCCTTTTGGGTCATTAAAGTCAAGTGTAACATCTCAGCGTGTCATCTGAAACACCCCCAAAGTGTGACTCACTCAATGCATTAACAGTAGCTTAAAAAGAAAGAAAGAAAAAAAACTTTGTGTATTTCAAACTGACACCATCTTTGTCTTTCAGATAGAATGACTCATTGGCTTTTACAATTTAATTAGTGTTTTTGCTTTTTTCATGCCTCAAGATCCCAAGAAACCACTGAGCTGCCACAGAGGGAACTCATTATTATCAAGCTGTATAGTCTCCAGGGAAGGCTGCTCTACGACAAAAAGAAAGAAAGAAAGAAGGAAGGAAAACACACACGGGGGAGTCAAGAGCAAGAACAATCGGAGAGGAGGAGATTCCCCAGTGAGGAAGTCACATCAATTCACCGCCCGCCTTAATCTTGAGAGGTGACGCAAACGTGCAGGGTGCTTTACCTGCAGTGGTGAGCTCTGTCGGGCTTGATGCTGCAGCACTTGGGACACTTGTAGACCACCTGTCCCGGTTTGAGCTGGAGGCTTTCGATGAATTCTTTGGTCGCGTTCCCCTTTGGCACAGCTCCCTTAGTGAACGAGAGGGAAACAGAGAGAGAGAGAGAGAGAGAGAAGGCGTATAATCGTAGTTCCTATGATTTCACATATATTTTCTAAGTTTGATTTACATTCATTTAACCGCTTGTTAAGGGGAAAAAAAAGCATTTGTATCCTCTAAGGTTTTAACACAACTAAAAATGTATCAAATGGCTTTGAAACTCCACATCTATATCATCTGGTGCTAAATGAAGCTGGCATATTTTTAGGAATGCAACGAATGTTTACTTTATGAACAGTCTACATATTTGCTTTCAGAATAAGACTCATTATTTCGGCGAAAAAAGTTCATCAACCGTCCCAACTGACTCATTCAGAGCTAAACTGCCTGAGCAACTGATACGAAGGCAGAAGGAAGTTTCCTCATCTGAGAGGGTGACGGAGTTTTTGCTATAAGAGTCAGAAGTGACCTTTTTTTTTCTTTTTTTTTGGGAAGGCGTTGGCAAATTAACTCACGGCTTTGTATTTCTCATCAGTCTATATTGTAATGCACCTTCATATCTTTCAGATGGTTTCTTGGTTGTACGTTACATATTTTTTTTAACTTAGGTCACTTTGTGTAGGCTTGTCAATTAAAGGAGATTTTAGGTCATAAACAAACAAAACCAGAAAAACAAGTTTTGTGCTGCTGCTTGATTTTAATCAGATACGTTGCCTATGGCTGCACAAAGCTGCCTCGCTCTGCTTTTTGCATTTCATTCATGGCTAATTTAACAATTTACTGAAATGACATATACGTTTCAATCTGTGTGCCGTAATTTTTGTTGTATATCGACCAATCGGACCAATCTGTTCACACACGCCCCCCCCGTCAGCATCCAAGCAACTAACCGGATCTGTGCACATCGCCCTGGCATGAGAGGCGAGGGCGAGGAAGGCCAAGCCGTTAAAGATCACACCGTTGAAGAGGCTGTAGGCCACATTCTTAGCAGGCAGCAGCATGACGAACACCACCACAAACTCGGCGTAAAAGACCAGGAGCCAGGTGATGATGCCGCACACGATGCCGCAGCCGTCGCGGATGAACCACATGGTGTCAGAGCCGGTGCGTGGCGGGGGAGGGGCGCAGTGTTCAGGCTTCAGGTAGCCAGCTTGCCGCTCGATGTCCCTGGTGCGGTGAGACGGGCTCTTCATCCTACAACACCCGCGGCTGCAACCACATACTGGGAGGAGAGACAGATGGAGCGAGAGGAGGGAGCAGAGAGATGGTGGGAAGAGAGAGAAAGAGAGAATTAGGAGAGGGATTTGAGATGCATATGTCATTGTGCAGAGCTACAACGATTATTATCATTATCAATTCATCTGTAGATTCATTTCTTGGATGGTAAAAAGCCATAAAATGATGAGAACTTTACCTCCGAGTGCAACTGGTACCTTCAGCCTTTCCACCCAATCAGAGGTCCAGAGATTAATAGATATACTGAGACATGAAAGAGGACAAACTGCGTCCTCGCAGCACAGTCCTCCTCAAAGTTGAGCTACAAGTGTCCTATCTAAATTACTTGAATATCAAAAGGCGCAATTCTTTCCCTCAGCAATCAAGAGGCACTAAATGGATTAACACTGTTCACAGAAGCCTAGAGAAAATAAAGGAAGTGAGGGACAAATAAATTGCCATCAATCAGCAAATGAGGTTAAACCCAGGAAGAAATAACTGACGCAGGAACAGTGACTGATCTGAACTCAAGCGGCCAAGAATCCATCCAGATTGCAGGGAGTGTTGCTGAATTTACAGGCTGTAATTCACCTTCAACGTGGCTTTTATAAGCAAAGCAAAACAATGCCTCCGTAAAACAGCCTACAAGGTTGTCCTGAGTGGGGAACGAGGAGTGAGTCCAGCTCTGCTGTGAGACGGAGCCGATGTGACTTTGGCCGGTCAAAAAAAAAAAAGTCCGAAAAAAATGAACTCGCTGAAATCCATTTGAAATGAAACTGCTTGGTCGTTCTCGAGGGACTCACCTATCCAGTGCTCTCATGAGCTGCTGCTCAAATGAGCTGAATGGGATTTTTTTTTAAAAAAAGGTTGTTGTACGTTTTTAATTTTTGCAAACGATAAGGCCAGGGCCTAAAGACTGACCAAATTCAGGGTTCAGATTTCATGACGACATAACAGATGACGAGTTCTTCCGACAGGTTTGTGTGAAATACATTACAGGGTCACAAAAGATCATTTGAAGAAACCCCAAACATTCCTTGTCACACCCACCAAGGATAGGAAAAAAAAGCTACGGCTTTTGATTTTTTTGATTCATTTTAACTTGTACATAGTGCCACTGCCATATTGTGGTTTTTGGTCAGAATTCCACACGTGCGTAACATTCATCTGTCTGTGCGTGTATCTGGATAAATCACACGTGTTGGACTACGCGTTTGACTGGATCCAGTTTATCCAGAGCTTTGACAGTGGAATATGATTATTGATGGATTTACTATTCCGCCTTGTTGGAGAGAAGCACAATTAGCATCATTGGTGACTATCGAACAAATGTGCCGACCGTACCTGCTGTTCTGGTCGCATCTTGACCTGGTTTACGTAGAATCATTGCAGTCATGTGTAGATCGAGCAGCCAATCAAATTGAAGAACGGTCAAATAACTGTCCTGATACAGCAGCGGGTTGCCGGGGAGGTCTGGTGAGTCTGCTGGAGTTCGAGCACTGACAACTGAAGGCGCTCGTACCTTCATTCTACTGCTTTTGATACATCTACTCCACTACGTCCGTCTGACAGATACAGCGTAGTTAGTAGACTGAAACTTCACATGACTAAAAGATCTGATTCAGAAATAATCTCTCTCTCCATGATGCCATTTTCCACGAATGTGTACTTTCAGTTGCAAAATGCTACATTTATTTATTCACAATTCTTTAAAAGTCAAATTGGGGGGGGGGGGGGTTAAATATTATTATTAGTTTGTCATTAAATAAAATTCATAGTGACCGCACATCGGATTCTTACACTCTCAATTATTGATTTCCGTATTGGGGTAAATGACGCAGCCTTGATTGGAGATGTGTGCTCTTCTGATTTGTTAAAAGGTGACAATGCGCAGTAAACATAAACATACAGTAAAATAATATCAAGAAGAAGAATGTGGACGTCCTCCATAGCCTCCATGTTATAACCGGCACGCGCGATAATATTGATATGTCATTGGGATCTGCAAATATTGGATTTTTTTATTGATCCGATGAGTTTCACTAGTGAAGTATTTTCTATTTAAACTGCTGATGAACAAATAAGCAGTAAACTGAAAGGCATGATGTTGTTCCCAAATGTGTTGGAAACAAAGAAAAATTTTCCTTTTTTTTTTTTTAATGAGTCAGAATGTTTACATGTGTTTTCCAGTATGTACAAAAACAAATACATAAAAAGTGAATTTCATATGAATAATTTCTTTTCAGATCAAACCCCCACCTGGAAATACTGGCAGAGTCCCTGGTGAAATATCAACACATTTCATATTCACTTTAAAACCCAATTTTGTGTTTGCTCGTCATTGAACCAAATAAAAAAGTCCATTTCAAGATGTCAGGAAACCGACACGTGAAACAGACGTTCTGTGCTGCTGGGTTAAGGTTGATTAACCATTTAGTTACCAGCAAAGATGATGTGACCGGTGGGAGTAACTAACTCCAGTTGAACTGGTTTCATCAGGAGCTTTGTAAGGGCCGGCTGCTGTTCGAAGTGCTTTGACTATTCACTCCGGTTAAAAACAAAAACAAAGGACACTCAGATGGGCCTAAAAAAAAAAGCATTTTCAGAAAAACGGCAGACGATTGGACGAGACAGGAAACTGCTGCTACGAAGAAGTAATGAAAGAGCTGGAGTGAAACTAAGGGCATGAGTAGGGATTGTTAACAACCATCGACAGAGAGGAGGGAGGGTGTGTTATCATGCACTGGTGTTACCGTGTGCAAACCCAGAGAAAACTCTGTGTGTGTGTGCGTGTGTGTTTGTGTGTGTGTGTGCGTGTGTGTTTGTGTGTGTATGTGATTAGATACAGTAGGTGATTGGGGCAGATTTACAGCAGTGCGTTTGACAATTAATGATTTATGTTTAACGCCGTGCTGCTGGAATGCAACAGAAAATGCTTGACCGCGGTGAGTAATGGTGGCAACTAATGTGGACACACAGCTCTGGGATGAGACGTGATGCGGCCCCAAGAGGCGAGTGGATGATGCAGACTAAACAGTTCACGAACACTCCGGTGAGATTTCTCTTCACTATTAAATCAATTTGGCCAAATACAAGCGGGCTTAAGAAAGTAATAATGTGAATACATATAATCACTAATGTCATCATGGTAACTAGTGCCAATCTGAACTCTTTCATTACACACCGACCAATAAAACTTTCCCATCCCTTCGGAACAATAAAACAAAAATGCAGTTCACGCGTGCGAAATGAATCTCGGGTTGTGTATTTCTCTTCTTTGTACCAATTCTGTTTTGACCCTCGCTGGACTTAGAAGTTATTGATAAAAATGTACATAAAAATGCTCAGAACAATGTGTCAGGCTTCAAAGTGATGTTACCAAATTGTTTGTTTTGTCTGACCAAAACATAATAATATTAGATTTCTTATCCTACAATACAAAGTCAAGCATACCAGATATTTTATTGCTGTCTTTCTGCGTGTATTCTTCCCTGTGTAAGACATTGTTTTGTTTACTTCTTGGAACGACATCTGGGGGGACAGGAGTCATCTTATATTTAGAACAAAACGGTAGGCATAAGGAGGTTGTGCATGAAAACACGGACAACTTTATAGATACAAAAAAAAACATGACATTATAATCTAACACTACCCTCCTGAGGTGCCCTTCAGCCCAGTTTTAGGGAGTTTGTTTCTTTGATAAACTGACCTCTGATCAACCTGAAGATGGAAAACATACAGGTTGTTTTCATCTGATAATGAATACAGTGTAAGACACTCACTGTGGTACGGTAGGTTTGTAATGTACCCAGGCTTCAACTGAGAGGCTCATCGGCCAACTCGGAAGTGAGAGCAGCTGGACCAGGATTTCTGGATCTCCAGCAGATAGCAATCGACACGTTATCTAATCTGGTTCTCATCTTACCTGCACTCCTGTTTTCGTCTTTCTCTCAGTCGTTTCGAGCCTTGAGAAGTTAAAAGAAGCCCAAGTGAAAGAATCTCCTTCGCTGCTCCGCCTGTTAGCGCAGTCCCAGCTAACCTCACTGATGTGCGGCCAGCGGCTCCCCGCCGTCCGCGGCTCGACTCCCGCTTTCACTCTCGCCTCGGTTTGGTGTTAATTAGCTTGTTCATTAGCTAACTACAGCCGGGGGGCCGAGGCTTTTACACCTGGCGCTTGCCCAGCAACGTCGTTACTTCCTCCCCTGCCAGGTCCAGAGAGCTCCGCAGGCAGTGGACAATAAAGCGCAGAGCCAACCAGGAAGTCTGATACCCGCTCCTGCGTTCACCTTTTTGATTTGCCCTGGACGAGGTCTCGAAGGCGCCGCTTTCACCCACGCATCATTAGTCCCCACAGGGTTTTACCAATCAAATAAGCTTACTGTTGAATTTATAATTTCACATTTTCCTCATAATTATGATATAAAATCCATATCCTCTGGCTATGTCAAATAAATCAACAACAAGAAAAGAAAAAACACATGCAGTTGGTCATATTTGAGAAAGTAGTTTGCTCATTGGTTTATTTTTTCAAAGTTGAATTAAATCAATATATTAGTATATTTTTTTTTTAAAAAGGTTGTGAAAAGTTACATAAGGTTGACATCCGAGAGAAAGAGAGACAACCTTTTTTAAATCATTAACCTTGATGCTATGCTCTAAATACAAATATAATAGATTTTATAAGCCAAAACAGTGGCACTATTGACCAAGTAAGACAAATACTTTTGTAGAGTTTAATACATCATTTGTAGGGCATTTTTGCCCCATCACCAGTGAACCAATAGTTACTTAAGTAGTTATGATTATTTAAAGATTTTTGGAAGGAGCACCTAAAGACTCAACTTAAAATCTGTTCAATTCATGGCTAAAGAAAATGAAACAGCTGGCAAAAATACACTGGTCATTTGAATGTCCATTTAACTGAACTGATTTTATTGCTTCATTTCATATATGTTTTTATTACTCGTTTCAATTTAAAAAAAAAATTTGAATTCACATTTCTCTCTAGTAATTGAACCACACTTGCCTGACAGTCCACACTTCGGGCACGAAAGAACAGATCAAAACATCCCATTCTATGCGTCATATTTCGCCCTAGAAAACCCTCAGATCTGATGTGGTGTCGCCACAACGTTTTATTCCCTGGTTGCGAAAATGTTTGTTGAACAAAAACATGTAACATAACATTTCGATGTAAATGAACCCTTGCGGAACTGCAGCGTCGCTGGTTGGGCGGGGCGTAACCCCCGTCGTAATGTTGACACACGCACACACCTTCGAACGGGACATCCGCGTGAGCAAACCAGCTGCACCTCCACGCGTCCCGGTTTGATGTCGTAGAAGAAAAGCGACAGCGAAAATGGCAACAGTACAAGTCAGCGAAGCCGAAAAGGTTTATATTTTACACGGCGTTCGGGTAAGTGAGCGTAAATATGAGTTGTTAGCTGTAAAAAGTAGTTATTAATGAGGTGTGCGGGCTGACGGTGTCTGGCGGTCGTTGTCGTCATCAGGATGGTTTGCGGGTGGACGGGAGAGGCTGCGAGGACTACCGACACATGGAGATAGAGACGGACGTGGTGTCCAACACAGACGGCTCAGCTAAAGTCACTCTGGTAAGAACGACCCCCGTTTAACTCAAGTATAGGGTGACACTGAACGTTAGCGCTCCCTCAGTCCCACATCAGTCTGTCAGTAGTAAATGTATGAATGCGCGAATGAATGAGGGTGAACTGAACCGTAGCTTGTGTTTGGATTCGTTTCAGGGTCACACAGCAGTTCTGGTCGGGATCAAGGCTGAAATTGGAAAACCAAGACCCACGGTGCCAGATGAAGGCCAGTTAGAGTTCTTTGTTGATTGGTAAGTACTATAAAGCCTGAAATGTTGACTTACCATCAGACACAAACAAAGCTTTTCAGAATAAGACATTCTTGTCTGCTAATTTGGTAACAACGTTCTTCATCTTGGGATTTTTTTTTTTTCAAACACCCTCAATTTAATCTTACAGACAGGAAACAGTGTTGATGGCTGTTTATAACTCCTCGCATTTGTTGTTCATGTCTTGTTACATTCAAGTTTTTGCAAATCTGTGTGAGCTATGAGATTTTTAAAATAAGATGTCAGGCAGAAGGTCATAAATAGTGTGCTTAAAAAATAAGAATACATCTGGGCTTCATAAATGAGGTCCTTGACCCAACTCATTTTCCAGGAAATGTACTTAATCAGAATATAATTGTGATACAAAGTTAGAAATATTAGTGTATTGTTATACTTCTTATAACATATAAGTTATATGATGTCATTTACTCCCCAAAACAGCTCAGTTTAACCCGCAAATTGAAAATAAAATGACATATTTTAAGCAGTGATCGACAGTAGAAAATGATGCCAGAACAGTTCCAGCTGAAGTGTTTTCATGCCCTGCCACAAGGAGGTGCTGCCGCCTCATCTGCTGTGTGAGACGCAACTCCAAAAGACCTTACCGATTCCTCTTCTTGACATCAAATCAGAATTAGACTTTCAGTCCCAAACATTTAAACTGAGAGATTTCACTTCGTTTTGTTTATTGTCTTACCTTTTTCTTTCCTTTGCCAGTTCAGCCAATGCGACCCCAGAATTTGAGGGGCGGGGAGGCGAGGAGCTGGGGACGGAGTTGAGTAACACTCTCTACAAAGTCTTCAACAACAAACGTAGCGTGGACTTGAAGAGCCTCTGTATCAGCGCTGGAGAACACTGCTGGGTTCTGTACGTGGATGTTCTGGTGAGGGAACGTGGCATGCTACGGATGCCGCGGTCTGCCGCTTTGGTCCACTTCAAATATTGCAGGAACAATTCTAGATTGCCTTTAAATTTTGTGCAAATGTGTGATTTTCCTATATGTAGCAGCAGGATACTGGATAGTAGCAGTATATCATGGATGGCTACTGTATGTTCTACTTGTCTTGAGGTGAAAACTCACTCTGAAGCGTTTCCGCAGCTGCTACAGTGTGACGGAAACCTGTACGACGCCATGTCGGTCGCTATCAAGGCGGCTCTCTTCAGCACCAAGTGAGTGATTGGATGACTGAACAGCCTTTGAGCGGTAAAGGACTGAATTCTTGTAGGAAGTTTGTAGAAAGCGCATAAATGTTCCTCTTGATTCCCAACAGAATTCCCAAAGTGCACATATCAGGTGACGAGGAAGGAGGGAAGGAAATAGAGCTGTCAGATGATCCGTATGACTGCTTGAGACTCGATGTGGAAAACGTTCCCTGCATTGTCACCTTGTGTAAGGTAGGTTCGCCCTCCGACACCCGACCCAATGGCAGGCGGCGGCGCTTCTCTGACGTCAGCTGTGTTTCGACAGGTGGGCCACAGGCACGTGGTGGACGCCACTCTGCAGGAGAAGGCCTGCTCCGTGGCCAGCCTCATCATCTCGGTCACACACAAGGGCACCGTCACCTGTGTGAGGAAGACGGGAGGAGGCAGCCTGGACCCCGAGAGCATTTTTGAAATGACAGAAGTGAGTGCAGCCTCGTCCCCGGCCATCTGGCCTCCTTACCTCCGCTGGTTCTTGCCCTTTCTTTTTTATCTTTTATCGGAAATTTGTTTTGCATCCTTTATAGAGAATACAATGTTCATACGTTCAAGTTTTTCAGATTTATTAATAGTAATGAAATTATGAGCTCATCTGGGAGAATCTGCTCCTACATCCTAAGCAAAGTAATCGGCCAGAATATCGCATAACTGGGATTTGTAAATCTTAGCAACGAATCTTTGTCAAAAGAACATGTATAAGTCATGTTTGAAAAAAAGGGGAGAACTACAATATTTTGTTTTCTCCAGGCAGGTAAACGTGTCGGAAAAGCTCTCCATGCACCGCTCATGAAGTTGTTGCAGCAGGAGGAGAGTTTGGGGTCGAAACGACTGAAAGTGGGCTTCCTCGCTTAAGAAGTCCCCTTTCGTCCACATTTGCTCCGTCTACAGTATGAATGTCCATGTTTGTATCATTTTCTAATAAAACTTTTAATTTGTACAACTGACTTATCTTTATTATTTGCAGAAATGCAATTACAAACATCATAAACATACAAGAACTGCCAGCCCATCCAGGGTGAACCCCGCCTCTCGTCAAGTGTCAGCTGGTATAGGCTTCACCCCCCCCCCCCCCCCGCCGCCTTACACCTTAACAGGATAAGCGGTATAGAAAATGGATGGACGGATAAACACACAAATGTATCAAATATCAAATCTGCTCTTAAATGTCGTCAGCGTCCCAGTTATTGCTGCAGCTGTAGATTATCGCCCTCAACTATCAGTTCATCTTCCGATTATTTTCTGGATTAATTCATCGTTGACTGGCTACTTTGTAACAATCCATTATTGAAGTCATGGGTTGCCAACACATCAGCAAATATGATCACTACCAGAGATTGAGAACTCATTAACTCTTGTTCAGTCTGAATGTCACTTTGAGGGCTGGCTTTTCAAATGATTTGAATTGTTTTTGCGATAGCATCAATAAACGTAATATCTTTTCAAACAGAAAAAAGTTTCATTCCAAGTGCCTCCCGAATGGTCTCATATGAGACTAATACACGCCAAAATGAAGCTGCGGTCGTAAAAGAAGGTTAAATAAATATGAAAAATGTTTAAAAAAAAAAAACACACCCTGTCACTCAAAATTTGTGCAGACACTTGAAATTAACAACAACACAAGTGCAGAGGAAAAATCTAGACTGCATCCTTTGTTCTTGCCACGTGTCAGATTTAACGTTGAAGTAGTACAGAAAGACCAGATGGGACTGGATCACTTCCACTGGAGAGCAGACAGCTCCAAAACAAACTCCTATCCGTGGTCTGAACGGGAGTTTCAAAACTGATTTAAGAGGTTTCCAAAAAAATAAAACAGGTTATTTAAGATAATTCAAAGATTTCACATCTTCTATATAACAACTTCTCAAATGAAAATCCAACAGAAGTAACACACCAGGACCTCCCAAACAATCTGGCAAAAGCTTAGGAAAGAAAAGTTATATTCCGTCTCTTTATGATTCTGAGCCGCCTTTTCAGCCAAGAAATAAACGGTAACCAGCTTATTTAGGTTTTTATGCAACAGAGAAGTCATTGTTAGTTTCTTTTTTTTTACGCTTGATGAAAGTTGCATGCGGTCATGTCCAACTTCTACGGAAGGTTCACACTGTCTCTCTCTGCTTGCCAGCCCCCACCTGCTTTCCAGGCCAGCATCTGGTTGCCACTCACCCTCCACATGTCTGGAGCCAGATGACACACACACACACACACACACACACCCTATCCTCCAAGGCGTCTGTGGTTAGATTGTTATTCCAGCAAATGGCAGTTTTTGGACTTCAGAGTTTAGTATGAGAGGGAGGGTGTGAGGAAGCCAGAGACAGATAAATTGAGAGTCTCCTCACTAAGAGCGGTGTCATACATCAAGTGCGATCATGGAGTACAAAGGTTTTTGTGTACTGCTGGGAGTACTACTACTGGTGAACTGCTCACTTCAGCAGGCTCCAGCGAGGAAGAAGCCCGTTCGAAAAGGTAGATTGCAACAATCTGCTTCATCAACACCTGTTGGAGGGTTATTTAATCGCCGTATTCATGTTGTGGATTGTTTGGCATTCCAACATCACTGTATCCTCTCGACTTTCGTTGCGCCGCATGTTCTTTATAATCACATGATTGGAATCTACCTGAATCTACAAATCATCAGAGCCTGCACCAAATACTGCCTGATTTAACCATCCTTGTCTCCGGTGCTGTTTGAATCAGACACAACAAAAGACGCTGCCATCGAGGACCTACAGAAGCAGATTGACAACATCGTCCAGGAGCTCAACCTGATGAAGGAACAACAGGCCCTGCAAAGAGGTAAATCCGAATTTTAAAGAACGGGGCACCTGTTTTTAGAAATAAAGGAGTAAAACAATCCACAATGTCCCAAAGAACTCTGCTCGTTTTAAGACCACAAAAATCAAATCCAGACTTTCAAGTTTATTAAGATGAACTCCTTCCATCCGCAACCCCAGCAGTGTTTTGTGGACCCAACATTCCATCAGCATTAAGGTGAATAGATAATGACTGAATATTTGTTTTTGGGTGAACTATGGCTTTAAGGTTCCTCTGCAGCTCATGCTACAGCCTTCTGCCAAATTTATTGAAAACCGTCCTACTGGTCTTTACGTAATCGTGCTGATGGACAAACAGACAGAAGAATACAAATTCTTTCAGTATGACTTACGTAAGCAGTGAGCGTAGCAGGAGTGCATTTGGTTATAGCGTGAGATGAGCACACAAAACCTGCATTCAAATTGAAGTCAGCAGTCTGAGGTACGCTTCTCTTGAAATACAGGCTGATGGTTTTCATCCGCAGTCTTTGAAACTACAAATGTTAATTTAGGAGCCACATGGCAAACTCATGCCCGACCCCTTGTGCACAGCATAAAATCACATCCAGTGCTTTTAATCTTCGGCGCAGATTAGAAGAATCATTTTTATGGAACTGATCTGATCCCTGTTAGTTTGTGTTTGTTTCTTCCCTCCAAAATAACAGAGCCTCCTTTTGTTCAACAGACCATCAGAGGAGTTTACAGGATCCCTGAACATGAAAAGTTACCTGCTCCCTTTTATTCTCCTGTTCAGTCTGTTTGAAAGGTATAAAGATCCACGGCAAGTGTTTCATGGCTGACCCGCTGAAGAAGCGCTATCACACTGCCAGTGAGGACTGTAACGCCCTGGGTGGTGTCCTCAGCATCCCCACCTCCAGTGACGAGAACGACCAGCTCAAGGACTACATCCGCCAGAGCATCGGCGCAGATGAGCAGGTCTGGCTGGGCATCAACGACGTGGTGACTGAGGGCACCTGGATAGATCAGACCGGCACCAGCATCACATTCAAGAACTGGGACACATCCAACTATAGGTCCCCTCAGCCGGATGGCGGGCAGTCACAGAACTGTGCTGTCCTGTCCTGGGCCTCGAAAGGAAAGTGGTTTGACGAGAACTGCCGCGAGGAGAAAGCCTCCATCTGCCAGTTCAACATCGTTTGATCCAATTTATCCCATCATCGACTGCGCATGGTTTTTAGCTGCTTCCTGAGCGTACTTCTGCTGCATCGCCACTTTGCCTGCTATAGGAAAAGGAGTTGGTTTATTTTTGTTGTTTTTTAAGCTAGTGGTTCTCATCTGGTTCTTCATTTTGGACCCATTTCTAATCTTGAGGTCACAGTCAGTTGCATGAAACACAAGACGTTGTTATTTTTGACAAAAATCATCTGGGAATATATAATTTACTGCATTCCTTCTTTCACAATAAAAACGGCTGCAAGAGTAGGTTGTGGGATGTCATTCCACCCACAGCATCCATGACTTTTGCCTTAAAAAGTTAAGAAAATCAGGGATGCATGATACCGGACTTTTGAATTGGCTGATATTTTTTCAACCAATTTAGCCCACAGCCAATATTTACCAATGCCAGAAATATCTGTATACAACTAGTTTATATATTTACAGTTTATAAATGTCCCAAAACACCTTTTAACATTATGAATAAAAAAAAATAATCTTTTTTTTAAATGCCAAAACATTTGTAAAAGCCCATAAATATATATTTACTCCATTTTTGCCTCATCATAATCAACAGACGATGAGCAAAGGAGAAGACACTGATCGAACCAAAACTGATACATTAAAACAAAAACAAAAAAAAACAACAAAAAAAGACCTATATCCTCATGTTAAATTATCATGCATCCCTAAAAAAAAAATATGTTCTTAATACAAAAAGTTACTCTTAAAATAAATGAGTGAGTTGGTGCTGGCATCTTTCACAAATGTAAAAACTGGGTGCAAGTTTCCACCATTTCCGTAAATCAATAGAAGTTCCGTATTTCACCGGATGGGAACTGCTGGCTTCAACTCCTGTCAAAACTACTGTATTTTTACTGACATGAACGATGATTCAGAGCTGATTGAATATCTTCAGCACTCTTTCTTAATTCAAGATTATTTCGGTTTGCTAGTCTCCTCCTCTCCTACGTCTATCCTGATGTAACCTGACATGACCAGAGGCCTAAATAAACTGTTAATATACACTCTGTCCCTCGGTTTCATTACTTTAAAATTGTTTTAAAAGATGAAAAAAATAAATAAATAAGGCAAAGCAGACATGCGAACCTGAAAATTGTAATGAAAATATGTGAACCTGGCTGCTGCGTTTGTTGTTTCCAGTTGAGCACACTTCTCCCTGGTAAACATTGGTCAGCAGTCCTTCCACACCCTCATCCCACTGCTGGACTGAGTTCCTGTGGTGGAAACTGGTTTCATCATCCAGAATTGAAAAAAGGGAAGGGGGGGGGGGGGTTAGTGACAGCAGACATTCCCTCATGGAGTGAACGACCTCCTCTTGAATCTTCCCAGAATTTATTTCCACAAAAAAAAGTATTTACAGAAGTAAAAACAAATGTCTTCAACAAAACGTTGAGAAAACAGTTCAAACGGGATTCGCACATTACTGTCCCTGCTCTAAAGTCTGTTCCGCACAGGCAGAGAAAGATTTAATAAAACATTTAAAAAAGATTTCACAGCTCCTATTCATGAAGCTTTAGAAATGACTAAAGTCACATTCAGAAACTCATGGATTCCCTGAGTGTGACGAGGCACAGAAGTTCACGTCAGTACAATCTGAGGTTGCTGAGTGAGGGTCCGTCATGCAGCGACACCCTACAAAGACTCTTCTGATGGTGGCCGTGCGTCCATGTCAGCACCAGAAAGCCGAATTGGGTTAAAGTCTCCCGTGTTCTTGAATGTGTAGAGTTCATTGTCCACCATCCGGCGGTCCTGGAAGCCGAGGCTGTCCTGTCGATCGATAGGAGTGCGTGGACGCGATGGGATGAATGTCTCAGCGGGGTCCAAGAATGTCTTATACTGGTCCGTCTCAGGTTCTGGATCCAGCTCTTTGAGAACAGGTAGTTCTCCATCCTTGGGCCCAGTGAAGGTGTTATAGGAGTCCACTTGCATCCCATTAAAGTGGTCCTGCATGCTGTCAGCGTAGCTGGAGTTGCCCAGCAGGTGGCCGTACACCATGGTCTCATCGATGGAGGCGTAGACGTGGGAGTCGTTCTCTGACCGAGTTTTGCTGAAATGCATGTCACCCGGGCGGAAGATGTTCCCTTTGCCGATGTAGATGGATGACTCTTTGTTCATTCTTTCTTTTTTCTTTTTCCTGTTTGAAAAGATAAATCAGACCAGGAAGAAAGAGAGTCAGCACCTGAGAAGCTTTGTGTAGAGTTAAAAAAAAAAAAAAACTGGCTCCAGGTGTTAAGAGTTAGTCACCGTATTTTGGAAATGTTGCAAGGACAGACAATGACAGATTCTGCTTCAAGGCAACCTCAACTTTCCAACCATTCATCTATCTTTTTGTTATTTAATCGTCATGAATAGATTTATATATTACCGAGATTTTCAACAGCATTCACTTAAATATGGACACACATGCCAGTTCTTATTTACTCAGCGTTGCTGGGAGAGAGTGTGAACCTAGCCTTATTGGAACAATAACTGCTTATTGCGCCGATAGGTGCAGTCTGATTGTTAGTAATCACAGCAGGGCCTGGCCTCTGATTAAAAAAGGCTCACACCCACACGGCAGGGACCCGAAACGCCTTTGTTTTCCATTCTGCTGCTGTGCAACAAGAGTGTGATATGCTTATCTTAGTGCCGACATATTCTTTTGATTCTCTTTTAGGTCAGCGTGACCAGTGTGTCCGTGCAAGTAAAATGTCTTCTTAAAGTAAATGTTGATTTTGTTCGCAGATGAAGTTGCAGTTCACCTCCATTACAGTCAATTGAAAAGTAGCTACAGGAGAAATGCGTGATGGACTGTTTATTGTTCTTTTTTTTTTTGCAGTCATTGTTGAACGATTGGTCCATGAGGAATATAGAAACTGCACGTGCAAAGTGCAGCAGTTAAAAAAATCTGGTTCCTCCTCAAGGATATTTAACTGTGGGGTCCAAGAGTGAAAATATACACCTGGAAATGAGAAAAATGGGTCCCAATTTAAGATTCTATTGCTAACTTTGTGTATAGAAATAACATTGCAGGATTTTTACTGGCATGCAAAATCTCAAATTTAATGATTGGATATAACTGGCCCACGTGTTGACAGTTTTTTACTCAGGTACCTACCTTGTGATGAAGCAAACAACCGCCAATACAATCAGCAAAAGAAGAAGGACCCCTGCGATTCCGAGAAGGATGGCCAAGAGATCTGTGGAGGCAAGAACACGATGGTGCTTCAGCTGTTTGAGGCTAACATTTTGAGCATGCGAAGAGCCTCCCGACGAGCTTTCTTACTGGACTTCTTCTGCAGAACAATCTTGGTCAGTGCCCCAAAGTGTTTGTCCTCTGGTACACAGTTGGACATGTTGAGATAGAAGCTCTGTGGCACCAGTAACTTGTCCTCCACTTGCTCATCCTCCCTGCGGCTCATCAGCTCCTCCTCGAAGCCAAGCATCTGGACCTTGATAGCGGTATGCTTGACTTGGCATTTGGGCTGGCTGACATTGAACTGCATGTGTGCCTGGTACTGGCTCGGCAGAGTGACGATCCAGGACACGGTAGAGGAGGGCTTCATACCATTGGGCCAGTTGGGGGTAGCCAGCATGGTTGGTGAGGACATGCGAGGGCTGACTCGGTAAATAATGGTCTCTGCAAAAGAGTAGAAATACACAAAGAAAAACAGAGTCTCAGTTCCGTACAGTGTATGAGAGTCACCTTAACTGTTATACAACAGTGCCCCTGTGTGGCTTTCAGCTAGTTAAGTGCTCAGTTTGATCCTAACTACACAACAGCAGTGGAAAGCAGAAGAAAACACTTTCTGATGGTCAAACAATTCAAATATCCACATTCTGTCCATCCGACGGTCTCATTCATGATAAACAAGAATGACAAACGTACAGAAAACCTGTCTCAACTTGTTGCATGGGAGAAGTGTGCAACATCAGACCTGCAGCAAACGCATCACTTCTCCAGATGAAAGTACACGGTAGGAATGAGTTGGCTTGTTTCTTCATCTCCAGTGAGAATTATCTGTTTGGATGCCTCCGGGGAGGTTTTCTCTCCATGCTTCCATCACGAGTGCCATGTGATCTCCCTTCAAGTTTATTCAGATCTGATAAAGTCTGCCAGAACTCCCTGCTTGTGTATCAATCACTACCATGATAATATACATCAAGTTACCTGGGATCTCTTGGCTAAAGGTGGCGTTGAGAAAAGGCCCCTTAGTCTTGGTGAAGTTCCGCGCTGTGGCTGTTACAGACATGTTGGCGTGCACCTGAACTTTCTGGATGATCCCGTTAGAGCAGAAATCACCAACAGAAAAACCATCACCCTGGGCGACATGCAGGGAGACAGAGCCATTGCACTCCTGGCCCGGCAAGGATTGGCGAAGACCTCCTGAAGGTGACACCAGATCAATTGTGCTGTCCTGAGGGATGCTGAAGTGCCAGGTGAAGCTGTGGAGGGGCATCGGGAGGCAGGGGGGCAATTTGGGTACAGTGAGGAGAGTTGGAGTGCAGGAAGCTGCATTCTGGCATGCTGGTTTGAAAAAGGGACAAAAAAATGAGGTTGAGAAATTTAACAAAAACAACACATTTTCAGTGATATGTAATGTAAAGTACTTAGAGGATTTAAATATTCACAAACATGCCTACCCCAAAGTTCACTTGCTGTCAGCCGTACATCTTCCTTAGGACAGTCCAGGAAGGAGAGGACTTCCTTACTGCCTGGAGCCACGTTGATCTTATTTTCCACCTGAGATTTAAAGCTCATCTCACAGTAGGGATCAGAGCCCACTTTCTCCAGCTGTAGGGACAGTCTTTGGTGTTTGGTCAGATCCACCGTGCACAGAACTGACAAAGAAAGACGAGATGGAGGATAATATTTCAGACAAAGTTATACATGAATGGTATTCTATTGCCCATCTTATGAATTTAAAGCCATAAAATACTTTTGTCAATTTTCTGTTAGAGGTAAAATGGTTCACGACATCACAAAACAAATCAAATCAGAATTTCTCCAGGTCCCTCTCGTCTTTATTTGGATTTAAAGCTTGGGGACTTGGTTAAAAATCTTCTTACAACTGCGCAACAGGCTAATTTTTTTTCTTTTGTTAAATTCAGATTACAAGAGGATTTTGTGTTGCAGATTCTGGAAAGAAGATAAACTTCAGAGCAGTTTTCAAAACCACCAATTAATTATTGTTCAGAGAATCCAACGTATGGAAAGGGCCCACACTGGGACTAGGAGTCCCTCCTACACTGGGACTAGGAGTCCCTCCTACACTGGGACTAGGAGTCCCTCCTACACTGGGACTAGGAGTCCCTCCTATCGGCTAATTCTTCATGTACCACTAAAACTAGGATCAACCTGCTTTAAAATGCTCTGTAATTCAAGGGACAGCAAAGACTCATCATCAGGTACCAGATCTGAAGTTTCAACAGAACCAGACTCTACCTGGATGGCCACTTCTCATGACAGAGACTGTGAAATTCAAGGCGAGTCCTGGCAGAGTCCTGTTGGTTTCGCAGTTCATCAGCACCATGCGGAAGTTGCCCTGTTGATGCTCCGGCTGAGGGTCCGTCAGACTCAGCTTGGTCCCCTTCTTGTCCTTGTTGTATTCTACTACCACCTCACTGTTGAGGCATTCTGGTGACCTGAGAGACCCAAAATGCATCGTGTAGTTGTGCATGCCGGGCACAGAGAAGTCCCACTGCATTTGCTGGCGATCAGGGAAATCACCAGGGTAGTTGGCAGTGAAAAATACTGTATTCGAGACACCTCGTGGTAGACTGACTTTCACCGTGGCCACCACTGGAAAGAGACCAGGACATAATATCACACTCGAGGGGAAAAAAGTGATCATCGTATCACAATCGCAACATCAGTCAGAATAATCTCTTTTTTTTCTCCTTCAAAATGATGCAGCTTTATTTGACAACCATCAAAACAACTTACTGGTGGTCTCAGGTCCAGCGCTGAGTTTAACAGCAACAGCATCCAGCTTTCTGTCCCCAGACACCTCCAGGGCCATGCGGCCCCTGTAACGCATCTGCACGTTGGTAACAGTGCCTCCTTTACAAAACCTACCTATTGTTGTTAGCCCCAAACGCAAGTAGACAATAAAAATATATGTGTGCGCATCCGGACAGGTCTCTCCATGGGGAATCTGCCGCATCCCCGGTTCTGGGAAATCCAGTGTCAAGGCCTTAGTGCTGGCAGTTTTCACATCCCAGGTGAAGCTCCGGTTGAAGTCAGAGAACAGCGAGGACTCAGCCTGAATGATGTCACCAGTACACGAAATGCAATCTGGAATTCACAGAGACAGATGAAGGTAGTGAAGGATGTCAGATAGCATGATTAAGTTTCTTTGAGACCCAAAATACTAAAACAAGTTAAAAATCCTCCATGTGACATTAACTGTCAAATCAATATGTGCTACAAGGACATGAAGGGGCCAGGATTTCAAGTTATTTTGGCCACGCCCAAGCGTGGGCTTCAC
Organism: Aulostomus chinensis; assembly: GCF_037954235.1. Lineage (NCBI taxonomy): Eukaryota > Metazoa > Chordata > Actinopteri > Syngnathiformes > Aulostomidae > Aulostomus > Aulostomus chinensis. Next base: position 10,847,251 of record NC_141341.1, read on the forward strand.
AGGCCTGGGTCATTGTAAAATGGCCTCTCCTACGCTCACGCAGGATAGCAGCCTAACAAAACTGATACTTTAGGGTGATCACATTACCAGCTGAACAATGTTTTCAGTTCTGTTTGTTAGCCTGATTTTTTTTTTTTTTTAAATCAGGATTACCATAAAATTATAAAGTTGATTTTCACAGATTTTTGTGGAGGGGTTTGACAGCGGATATTCATACCAACTTCCTTGTTTATCTCCACGCTGAAGACATCTTGAGGTCGAGAGCAGGAAAACTCTACAGATATGTTGCGAAGCTCCTGCACTGTGAGATAATCTGGATCACATTTCTGATCGGGTGGCTGGTCCCAACACACGCTGCAGTCGGGCTCGCTGGTTTGCCTCTTGAAGATAAATCTAGTGTTGGGGTCAGGGGTCACGTACATGTTCCTGCTACCTGAGGAGGAAGAAGTCTCAGATTACAAATAGATAATTCAGTGACAAGTCAGTAACAACAGCTACCAGTTAGCTCTCTAATGCTACTTAATCTATTTAAGTTGAGCAACAGGTATTGACCCTGTGAAATAAAATAATGTAAAAAAGCTTTGTAACCCAACTTTAATACTTGACTACTTAGCAAAAGTATAAATAAACTGTATTTGCGTCATTATTGGATCATTATTTTTTTTATATGCTATCGATGCTCCGTTCGTTAAAACACATTTATTTGTCGACTTTTCGTGAACAGGACGTGGGACACTTGCCTCTCGGCGCTGCTGTGACAGAGAATATGGTCTCGCCCAGCTCTGCGTCTTTAGGTGCTTCCAGACTCACGGTCGTCTGTCCAGGCAGATCCAGATGAGACAGCGTCCCACCCCTGCAGTAGCTGGTGCTTTTGACTCCTTCCCTCCTTGTTGTGCTAACTGTGTACTGGTAGCCATCTTGGCATTTGTCTGGTGTAGAAATCTCTTTTAGTCCATCACCAGTGAAGTCCAAGGTTAACACGGTCTTGTTCGGTACACTAATGTCCCATGTCACCGACCTACTGAAGTCCTTAAAGAGGTCGGGACTGACGTCTCCTGCGGCTGGAGTGCAGGAGCTCTGTGTGCATTCTGAGACATGGAAATGAAAAGTGTTCCAATTATGGGGTTATTTGAGCCCCACAGATGGAGGAACAGTCTCTACTTCCACCATCATGACAAAACAAACAAACAAAAAAGTAACCACGATAAAAAGTGTCATAATTACAGCAACTAACACATCAGAAATTAAATTTAAAAAATGAAAAAATACTGACAAATATTTGGAACATAGACTAATTCAATTTAATTCTACCCTTCAACAAATTAATTTATTCATTTCTTTCTATGTAACTTTTATTCAACTCTGCATGTCTTAATTTATCTATTCTGTACTGTATACTGTATCTCTCCATATTTTTTGAAAAACCATTTTTGCCCAGTATACGTGTCTATCTGGAGGTTTTACTCCACATTGGGCCCTTCTAGTTTATTTAATCTAATTTTTCATCCTCTAGTTAGACATCAGAACTCCTGTTTGACTCGTGTGAACCATCCTCACCTATCGTCTTCTTCATCTTCACACTGTACACGTCCTGAGGTTTCAGGCAGCTGAACTCCAGCGGGAGGCTTTCAACATTGGACAGGGTTTTCTCTGTGGTGTCACAGGAAGGGGCGGAGCCATCACCAGAACACACCTCACATTCTGGTCCCTGTGTGTCCCTGCTCATGGTCAAAGCCGTGCTGGAGTCAACGGTTACAACCATGGTTCTGCCCTCTAAACACCAGGGAGAATAATTAGTTAGTTGCTTTTTATACTATTAGGAACTTCTATTATTGGTAATCAATAAAGGAAAAATCTGTTGCATCATCCAATCAACAGCAAATAGCGGCATTGTGGTGATCATGGATAACTTACACACTGCAGGGCTCCATTGAACCTTACAGGAACTAGTATGTTTAATCCAAACATACAAAGCTGATATTCTCAATTTACCAGACCTTAACTAAAGCGCTGACACAATCTAAAACATTACTCAGCGGCAGGCCACACCCATGCAGAACAAGATGATTTATGAGCTGTAAGTCCTGTATGAAATGTCAATGTCAATCATTTGTGTGTGGCAATAAGTCTTTGATTTATTTACATGCGTGTTCATGGATAATGTGTGCGTTTCCGATGGCAACAGGAGGGAATTACAGGACTTATATATCCAAAGCTTGACCAGCCATTTCTACTTTGGTATATGATTCAATGCAAAAAAAAATAGTCTTTTTTGTAAAATAAAATGCCATTTTTACAGATTTTAGATATTACACGTCAACTATAGCTCATGACGCATCCAATCCCTCATTGCAAACACGTATTAGCTAGAAAACATCAGATTTGCTGCTTAATTAGCTGTGTGACAGTCACACCTGGCAGTGACTCCAGGAGTTTTCACAGCTAATCCATTATACAAGAAACAGTTTGGGTGGCGCGTCTTGTTTTCATTGAGCGATGTGCATCACCTCAGAGTAACATTACAGTTTTAAGGCGACAATCAGTTCTAATTAAAATGTGCCATGTTGATGTTTTTTGGGGAAAAGTTAAGTGTATTTAAAAACTTCTTTCTTACTTAGTGGTCCAGCGGAGGCCTGGAACAACGCCGACCCCACCTGCGTATTTGGTTTAACTTGCAGAGACACGACGGCTTCATTGAGCAGGTCTAAATGAGTCACAGAACCACCCTGACAGTACTGGGTCTGGACCTGGCTGTTGGTGATCGAATACTGATAGCCATTCTGGCACGGTTGGGACGTCTCCATCAGTCCCTTTCCAAGGATGTTTAGACCCACGACGGTCTTCTCAGGTGCCGTGATCTCCCAGGTAAAGGTTCTGGCAAACTGGTGGAGGAGGGCGGGTTGAGCCTCGACCGTTGAAGGGCTGCAGTCGTCCGCTGTACATTCTGACTTACAATTAAACACCAAAGAAGACGCACAGATTAGTTTCTATGAAATTGGAACTCAATGATTAGCAGCAACAATACACAATGCACATTAAAGTTGTTAAATTAAAAAATGTACAATTTGCAATGTATGTTATTAATATAGTGGAGCCAAATAGTGCTGATTTTTATTGCAAGAGTGATTCATTTATGTCATCTAAATGTGTTTCCAGCTTTTCCCCACTAGGAGGTTGTCGTTCGTTTCATCTTCAGTTACTCACATCTTGATGTGTTGTAGATAGAATATCTTGACCTACACGGAGTACGACACAACTGCTGTATCATTCTAACGAGCAGTATTGTGACTGAGCATTCGGGGTCCAATTAAAGCGCAGTATAATCAATAAATCCTAGATGTTGGAATCTCAAATTATGTGTGACTGTTAGTATACTCAGTATATCAAAAGACCGTGCGTGAACTCACCGATGGCGTGAGTTACTGAGACAGTGAACGCCTCTTCCATAGGCTTGGAGCACCTGAACAGCAGCTGGACCTCCGTCTCAGGGATCAGGGAAAGAGAGGAGTGGCAGGATGTCTGCGTGTCATTCACCCCGCTGACTGTACACACCGCACAGTCATCAGAGGGCAGGTCAGTGGACACCGTCACCGTCGAGCCTCTCTCCGGTCGGACCTTCATCTGCAGGCCATCTGCAGCGACAGATCAGAGGAGGCGAGATGATAAATGTCGCAAACTCACAAAGACTTGAGGACACACACCTTACATGTGTAAGGTGCTGCTTGTAGTTTTCTCATTGTATTGTGTACAGAGCATCATACTACTACAAAATTATGTTCAAAAGCCTTAAACTCTGTTTGCAAATGTCTTGTTTTACATTCAGCTAGAAGATATTCTCTGAAGCCATTCATTTTTACCATTTCATATATATACAGTGAAGGAGTCTGGGTTTTTTTTCCTAAAAAAAAAGGGGGGGGGGTCAATGACATCACTTTGCCCGCATTAAGCAGAGCAGCTTTCTTCTGTTGGAAGCAATATTTAGATTACAAAACACACACACCAGTGGTCAGGGAGTTTACTCCAAACACTTGAGTAAACACAGTGGTCCAGACACACCTGCCGCTGCGCTCTAGGGTGGCGGACTGAGCCAAATGCATCCATGTCTTATTATAATGACTCATCATGACCGCTGAGTAATAAAAGGCAGTACATAAAATGTTCATTTTACACCTTAAACAGAAAATGAAACTGAATAAACAGAAGTCAGTTTTCATTCGGTCTGTTATTCTTACTGAAGTTGAGATGACAAATCAATCAGCAGGTATTTTTTCTGGAATTTTGATGATTGTTTTTTTTTTTTTTTTTTTTTAGCCACATAGCCATTTATAAAAAGACAAATACTTGCTGGTAAAAGCTTCTCCGATGTGGTCATTTGCTTTTGTTTCATACATTCAACATTTATTTTGACAGCTAGTCAGACAAAAGCTAGTTTTATATCTTTGGTTTCGATACTTTCACAAGTCCAATTTTCATGGAACTCTTAATGCAGCGTTCACACACAACATGGGCGCCTGGGACTTTTATGACTCTCAAGAAAATCATCAGGATTCTCAAGTGACACTTACAGGGAGATTAGGAGATTATTTCCGATGGTTTCTCCCCTCAAATACGGCTGGTGGGGAGCAAGTCTAGAGTTTAAATCAAGAAAAAGAAAAGAAGCTGCTAGATAATGCAGATTCATAGTTGAGAAGCAGATTGCTGGTCAATTATTGATGAAGCTACGATGAATTCATGCCTGCAGGAAGCTCCATAAATGCCTCATAGACCTTTGAAAATGGAGGTCTAGATGTCAGGGCTCCACTGGCAAAATCGATCAGTGCCGCCTTTAATGTCGCTGTTAACCTCTTCGTAGATGAACACGGGACATTACAGGCTTATTTACGGGACCGCAGTTTCACTTCAGCGTGTTTGTTCATCGTTGTTTTGTTTGGCGCAATTCTCACAGAGTATCACGAAGCTTGGAGATATTTAGTCGTTTTAAATGGAGACACACACACACACACACACACACACACACACACACACACTAATGTAAGAGGAGATCTGGTATCCCTGACTGAGTTGTGTCCGTGTGTCTCACCTGAGGGGTCGATGAGGATCAATAACAAGAAAAGTTCCAGAAGCGCGCAGCTTTTGCGCCTCATGTTCACTCGCAAAACTGAATCCTCCAACTGGGAAGGGAAAAATGTAAGAAACTAGAAGTAACTAAACCTGGTAACTGTTTGTCAAGCGCACATTTCCTTAGACCCTACATTTAAGTGACATCGACGGCGGTAACAGCCACTTCCTGCTTACCTGTGTGCGGCAGCAGAGGGAGGGAGGGCGTGGACTTCGAGGGACGGTTACCTGTCCAAACCTGACGGGTGAGCAGGAACTCGGCGCTGCCACTTCGCTCTGGAACCCGAACACCGATCTAATCCAAACTGTATTGACTGGTGAAGTCATGGGTCCTTATGTGACTCCCCTCGATCGCCGCGTGGCACAATGGGTGCCCTATTTATAAGCTTCAAACATGCCAAAGATTGCTGGCATGATGCGGGGTGGGGATGTTGGGCTCCAGCAGAGGTGCAGTTGTGATTACACAGAGTGAGAAGCACGTTGAATTTCAGAAAACATTGTGTTCTATTAATAATAGACGCCACGTCCTTTAAGAGGCAATCAGTTGCAGTGGCAAAGTACTTCAAGCACTCTCAAGTATTACGTTGAAGTATCTGTCCTTTAGTTGACTTATTGCATTTGAGGGGATGTCCACTACTTGTTAAAGGAAGTGCTGTATTTTCTTTTTTTACTCCTCTACATGTATCTGATCCCATCCTCAATACTTTGAAAGCTGAAGATGAAAAAAAGCCAAACTTGGCAAAGATGACGCCTTTCAATAAGACACACATCACTGTAACATCATATTGGAGTACACAGACATGTACAATGTGTACTTCTTACTTTTTGATACTTAAATAAATTGAATATCATATACCTCTCTGTATTTATGACGTTTTTTGAAAGGTAATGTTTACTATTGTCAAAGAACTCTTTTATCTGGGAATTTTTAGAGGGAATTTTAGTAAAAGAATTGTTTACTTCCTCCCTCACTGGTAATTTGCAGGAATTACGCGATAAATCTCTGGAATTTAAAGTCCCCAAATGGTCACATATGCATCTTGTTTACATTCAAAACCCAGGATGTGTTCAGTCAGCCGCAGGAAAGTGATCAGTCTGATTCAGTTGATGTTTAATAGCTGTATTGAACTGGGAAAAACACTCCCAGTGTTTCAGAGATGCCTCCTGCCTCCACATGCAGACATTCCTACACAGATAGCTGAGGGCAAGACCATCAAACACACACACACACACACACACACACACACACACACACACACACACACACACACACGCACACACACACACACACAATCATTTTCTAAACTCAAATCTGAATGTGAAACTAAGCTCAGTGAGCGGAAATCATTCTCACTAAAGCCTTTGTGAGGATTATTGAATCTCCAACACGCACACACACACACACACACAAACACACATGAAACTGGGTGCGTGTGTGTGTGTGTGTGTGTGTGTGTGTGTGTGTGTGTGTGTGTGTGTGTGTGTGTGTGTGTGTGAAACCAGTCTGACAGCATGCAGAGTGGGCGGTGTGGTGAATGCAGACAGCATCAGAGTCTCCAAACAAGGGCCCTCAGTGAAGAATCAGCAGCTGTCACTGTAGCCCTCCTCCCCTTCCATGATACTGTACAACCAGAACAGGCCGACATGTGCTGCCGAGGCCCACGAGCTCGGTTGTCATACCAACGATTAGAGTTTCACAGCAAATGCTTCCCGAGGAGAGTTGATCGCTTGGTACTCTGAAATACTGGGCTACTCTCCACTTATTTCAAGTCAGAAAAAGAAGTTATCGGCCGGGCAGATGGTTGCTCTGATATTCTGAGAGTTCTCTTTTGCTTTCCAGTTCCACCCACTGAAGCGTGAATAAAATGAAGAAATAGTAACATGAGCCACAGCAAAGGTCAAAAGTGCACAAAAGATTGCAATAAAAAGAATTACAGAATAAATACAGACCATGACGTGATGAAGTTGGGACTCTTTCTTGGATGAGACGTGACTCTGGATCAAGATTTACAAAGTGAAGTAAGTGAACAGTCCACATGAGGGCAGCAACGCAATAAAATAGATCCTGCAGCAGGACAGGTATACAGTGAGTTAAACAGAGGATTGTTAAGAACAAATTAGCTTCACTTAATGCCAGAGTTTCTGTTGTTTTCTATGTGAATTGGGGTTGCCAGCTCAGGTACATCCAGAGCTGCTATAAATCTAAACAATGCAGCGCTGAACAAATAATGCAAGTTCTTTTTTTCGGACTGTTTCAGTGTAAATGATCTACTTTTTGCATTTCCCAATGAAGCCATTGTCTTTAACTCTCAACAAATGTGTACATTTTCCTTTGAAAAAAACTCCTTGGATGACCTTAAACTGCAGGAGGATGAGTAACACGGAGGGAGAATTTCCTCAAATTTGGCTCAAATGTCTACTGGGAGCAGAAAAGATGTTGACGGTCAAAGGTCGAGGTAAGTGGGACCTCACATGTAAGCAATAATCTCTCCCATCCTTCTCAATACGATATTCTGAGAAAACCATCAGGGAATTTCTTCACATTTGGCAGAAACATCAACGGGCATTTAAAGGTGAACTATTTAACCCTCTTTCATCTTACAAAGGGGTAAAAAGACATTTATATGATTCAATAAAAGCATGTACGTTTCATCAGTTAAACAGTCGCTGTTTTACCGGCTCACAGCCCCTAACATCGGCTCCGGTGAAACTCCTCACCACCTTCTGAAAGTTACAATCCTGTGTTAGTCGTGTACGCAATTCCTTTCACAATAATCACCTGAGTTGGCGTCAAATGAATGACTTTGTTCCCTCATTCGTAAATCATTTACCCATTCAAAAGAGAAACATGTCCTTACAATATATAAACTCATGACGTGTGTGAAAAATATGCCAGTTGGCCTGTTGCCACCCACACGGTCAACCACTTGCAGGAGTCAGGGGGTCTGAAGACCACCGGCCCATAAACCCAGAGAGCGGCTCCCCTTACAGCTGTCTGCACTGCACACTAAATTAAACCGGCAGACAGAAGCATGGCTCTCGCAGGAAAAGCCAACTGGGAGATGGACGCCGGTTACACTTCCATATTTCACTTTGGTAAGAAAAAAAATTAATTCAGTAAATAGATTTGACGACACCCCAGTGTTCGTCTACTCCAGTTCTGTCCTTGGGTGAGAGGTTGTTGGCGCTCAGGGGAGTGTGTCATGTCTCACAGTGACCTTTAGGAAAGTGTTGACGTACAACACTTTGTATTCGTGTTTTTGTGTGTGTGTGTGTGTGTGTGTGTGTGTGTGTGTGTGTTTGTGTTTTGCCTGCATACAGGAAGCTGTGTTAAGTGCTGCAAAGAGGTGGACGGTGGGGGGAGAGCCTGTTGGGCGTTGGGACAACTATTTCATGATACTTGTTTTACCTGCAGCGTTTGTGGTGAGTCCCAATAACACGTGTTGGTTTTTTTGAGCAATGTGAAATTCAAACATTGACCCCCCCGCCCCAACGCAACCCTTAACAGGACTAAGCGGAGGACAATGGATGGGGGCCACAAAATACCTAGACTATGGGGATAAATTCTATCTCGTGGCCTAAGAATAACTCAGTTTTCAAGTTTTAGCTTGTGGCCTCCAGTGAACTTATAAAAGGAATAAAATGATGGTGTATTGTATGCTGTCGACTGGTTGCCGTTGATTAAATGTCACATTAAAATATGAGCTTCTTCTGACTTCACTTCATTCCCTCACATAGAAAAATGTGATTTGTTTCACTTGTAGGTAAAAAGCTTAATGGCAGGCCATTTTATACATTGTCAGGAAGTGTCTATTGTGAAAATGATTTTTTGGTAAGTAAATACATTTTTGTTTTGTCGATAATGTGTTGCATTTGCATCCAACCTGAGAAGAACTGTAGATATCCATCTTATATTTTCTTATGTCATGTAGTACTCAGGAGTTCATCCATCCCCTGAAGTGTGTAACAGCTGTGGCTTCTTAATTGTCGACATGGTGAGATCATGCATGTGCATATACAGTATATATGTGTGTGTGTGTGTGTGTGTGTGTGTGTGTGTGTGTGTGTGTGTGTGTGTGCGTGTGCGTGTGTGAGCGAGTGAGTGAGAGAGAGAGAGACGTGATGCTTATTGGGGAAATGTGTGCACCGCCAGGTCCTGCAGGCTCGTGGGAAGTCCTACCACCCGTCCTGTTTTCGCTGTGTGGTGTGCAGTCAGAGCCTGGAGGGCCTGCCCTTCGCCGTAGACGCAGACAGTCGGGTTTACTGTGTCAGCGACTTCCACAAGTGAGTCTCTTCACATGACCTCAGCAACAATGGGCCTTTAATTCACACCCTCGATAACAGAATAAACCAACTCCCGCCAGACAGGCTGCATGAGATACGATTTCCTGCTGGTTTCAGGGTCCGAGCTCCCCAGTGCGCTGCATGCAGGATGCCAATACTGCCAACTGAAGTGAGCCTCAACTCATGTTGATGATTATGAAATGATAATAAAATGAATATTTAAATGATTAATAAAAAAAATGGGAGAAAATATCACAACAGTTTCCCTTCATTGTTTCAGGGCTGCTCTGAGTCTATTCGAGTAGTATCACTCAGCAGGAGCTACCATGTCGAGTGCTACGACTGTGAGGTCAACTTCATCTGAAGACCGAGGCCCTTGTGTCCTGTTGTTTCATCAAAAAAAAAAGGAAAGTTATTTTTAAACTAGCAATTCTGTGGGAATTTACGCTGTATCTTGTCTGCAATAAAGTAGTCTTTCTCTGTGTCCTATAAACTTGTTATTTTTAGGATTTTACCAATTAAAATCAATGAAAAAATCAGGAGTGTCATTCTAACAAAGCTTCTGTGTCTTTTGTGTGGAAAAAAGGGGGATTCCTGTGTTTTATCAGGTGCCCATGAGGAGGAGAATATAGCTGGTTTATTTCTATCGATCATAATTGGTGGTATCCTAGCAATAAAATAAGCAAACATAGGTCTGCTATTTTACTTAACCACATTCAAAATGTAATCTGCTTTTGACAAATCGTGTGGAGAAAAGTCCAGGTAATGATAACAAACGTGCACCTAATCTTAAATAAATGTAACACATGTGGTTGGTTCAAAAGTATATTGAAATATCTTTACTTAAATAAGTACATGCTAGTTGTGCCGCTAAGCAGCGACACCGTGTGTTAATAATCGTTAGTACTACAGGTTCCTGTCCCGGAAGGAACTAGTACAAGTTGCCAAATGAACATAAATCCGCGATTGAAATGGCGTCAGTCACCGTTCGTGGATGCGCTCTCTGCACGGCGTCTCTGATTAACGTTGCGTTCGTTTTCATATCCGGTGCAGACTTCATTCGGTTCATATCATTTCGAGCCATTTACCACAACATCACCGGGGACACGACGCTGTGTCAAGGTAAGCTTCCGAGAGAGCTGCTGGCGGGCTATCAGCAGTTCTCTTAGTTTAATTTAGTTACGGGAGTTGGGAGTGCAGAGAGGAAGGCTGAAAGGTCCGAGTCCTGCTGAAGGAGTTTCGTGAAATGAATGAAATTGGGTTTCGCCTTGGGGGGGGGGGGGGGGGGGGATATAAATTAATGTGAACTATGTATTCAGGAGTTTTTCAAGTGCACCGCTGATGTGATAATATCAAAACATCATAGTTTTCGAGCTTTGACAGCGCCCGGCTAGCTCAGTCGGTAGAGCATGAGACTCTTAATCTCAGGGTCGTGGGTTCGAGCCCCACGTTGGGCGAAATTACTTTTCTATGGTATTTCAATTAATAAAACTGTTAGACAATGGGTTTCTGAAGAACTGTCCGGAGAGCTGTTCTAAAATTATACAATCCTCATTTTAAGCCCTCTGATATTATATTTGACATGTCTCAAACATACCACAGGAAACACCTACTACATTACCTTACCTGTAAATCCTGCACAGTGGCAGAGGGAGGGAATTACTCTATATCCTACTTTGCATGACAGGGAAAGGGGGTTACTGACGGAAATACACTCCTGCAAATGTATCATGTACTGCTCAGGCATGTTTAATGCTTGAGTGCATGCAAACAGTGATTGTGTGTCCCTGCTGCCCCGGTGGGATTGGTTTACATCCATGACTGCACATTATTAAGTCTGGGTTGAAAAAAACAAAGATGCATCGTGAAATACAGCCAATGAGCCATTTTGTTGTCTGGTGTCATCACCTACATATTATGGCGTTGCTCTATTGACCTGACAAAGTACTTGGATGCAAACCTCTATTTTCTGTGCTGTCTTACCACTTTATACTGAACTTTGTCTACCACATGTTGCATATTTTCTACTTATAATGTTTAAAATGTAAGCTTAATAAACGGACATGACTATAAATTCATCAGAATTGGAAGTGATATTTTAATTGTATCCATGCCTCACATGTAAGACGCCGTACCGTGGTCAGCGGCCCTGCAGGACCGTTCCGTCCTCAAGTCCCTGGTTGTGGATGCAGGGCTCCTGGCTCTCTTCACTGCCCAGCACAGTCTGCTTGCTTGGTCACCTGTCAAGCAGGCCTGTCAGTCAGTGCTGGGCGTCCTCAGCAGGACAGTATACTGCTTCACCACAGCCCTGGCACTCCAGGTACAGCAATACACTCTCACACACACGCACACACACAGAGAAGTAGAAAAAGTACCAAAAACCAAAGGGGCTTTTGTTAGTCACAGAAAAGTTTATGAGCTGCTGCTTCAACCAAAATGCTGACGTATATATAAGGTTCTAATTCTGAACCTAATGAACGAATTAGGTTCTTTGGCTCTCTGGTGTTAGATCATGATGCGTTGCTGGCAGCCAGTGACTGGCGCCCCCTGTCTGTGGTCTGTGCGTCAAGCACCCTGGAGCATCTGGTTCCCTCTGCTGTGCTTCACCGCGCACTTCCTGTGCTGGGCCATCATCTGCAGTATCCTCATGATCTTTGATTACCCAGAACTCCTGGGCATCAAGCAGGTAAACAGCTTTGTTAGCGGGCTATCTGCAATAAAGTAATACTGTTGATTACTGTTTACTTGTCCTACTTTTTGTTGTCATTGTAAATTGGAGTGCATGAGTTTGAGGCCGCACAGGGCAGGGAAAGGAGTAAAGCTGAATGAGAGAAAAATTCAGTCCATGGATCACGCCAGACATTTTAGCACGCTCAAATTAAATTGTTTTAAACTGATGAAAATGTCTCCATAAAACTTAAAGTGTATATGTATATAAATAGGTTCATGGCGATATCCCACCACAACAACGTAACACTAGAATGTACCATGACAAGGAGAAATAAAAGAAGAATGCAATAGTGAACAGGAACATATGAATTATAAATGCTCAACATGCCCACACATATAATTCCTTAGTAACGACATATTTGAAATGGATGAAGTGTTTGTAATAAAACTCCACAAGTAGTGTTCAACCCTAAACCCAACATTAGAGGACATGCACAGGATGAGACAGCGCCCCCTTTCGTTCGATGCCCGGCTAGCTCAGTCGGTAGAGCATGAGACTCTTAATCTCAGGGTCGTGGGTTCGAGCCCCACGTTGGGCGAATATATTTGTCTTTGTTTACGAGTCAACGATTGTTCTCAGGAGGGTGTTTTATAACTCAGCCTGAACATCTGGATAATCCCAGCTAGTTCCTCTGAAGACAGCTGAAAGATTGGTGAACACTGTATTAGACACTTCCTGTTTGTGACAGAATAAATGATAAAACTAGTGTTAGTCTGAATATAACTACAGTGGATATGTAATCTTAATGTAACAGTTAAATTCAAATACATGAAACCTTTAAAACAATATTAAATACGTGTAACCACTTAAAACGCTTTACTGCTGAGAACTCCAATTCCCATTGCACACCACTCAATACTTGCGATTCAAACGTATGCTTCAAAATGGCCTCAGGTTAACAACGCCGCTATCGTTTTAGTCTCTATCTTTAAAACACACCCTTCTGCTCTCATTATTTATCCACTCACTATTTAGTGTAGTTAGTTAACCTTCCTAGTTAATTCTAATAGTTCAACAATAGCTAACTAAGTAACAGACCTTGCTCTATTTCTGGCCGAAACATCAACCTGCTGCTGCTGCTGCTGCTGCGGAGCAGCGTCTCTTCCCGGGCTCATGTCAGCTGGCTACCGGAAGCTGCGGGTTCCCCGTATAGCTTCAGCCACTCCACCGCTACTAAAAGGAGAAACAATTTCTATACGTTATAAATCGTGCGGTAGTTGAAGAATTGTCAATATTTTAAATGAATGACGTACAAAGTGTCCTCACGCCCGGCTAGCTCAGTCGGTAGAGCATGAGACTCTTAATCTCAGGGTCGTGGGTTCGAGCCCCACGTTGGGCGGCATCTTTTTCTTTGGAAAAGACTTGGAACGCGTGTCTTCAAGAGGAGGCTTTATCACATTACCCCACGAATTAAAATGATAAACTTTGCTTTGTACAGACAACCATCACCGCAGAGTTAATAATGCATCAATTTCAGTTCACTCTTTTAATCCCTGTGCAGGTGGACATCACAGTTTCAAAATCTCTGCTGAATAAATGCTCTTGCAGTGATTTTCTTTATGAAAATCATGTAACAACGATGATCAATTTTTCATGAATCCCTCTTCATCAAGGACAGTGTCAATATTAATTTTAAACGGTCAAACATGATGATGAAAAATGTATTTGTGTACTTGAATTGTTTTCTTCCCCTCCTTTCACTCAGGTGTATTACGAGTGTTTTCGTTTGGGGGACCCCCTGTCCTACAAGTCACCGCAGGCGCAACGCCTTCTATCCCACCTGCGTCACCCGGTGTGCCTGGAGCTGGCGGTGGTGCTGTGGTTCCTGCCCGCCTTATCGCTGGACAGGCTCCTGCTGGCGTTTACGCTGTCAGCCTACCTGGTGCTGGCACACTCACTGGATAAACAGGATTTAGCCTACCTCTGCGACCAGCTTCGCAGCAAGATGCACCTCTTCGCTGATCCACACTGGGGCAGGACCGTCCGACGCAGCAACCACAAGGAGAAGTGAAACAGAAGCTGGCTGCTGTCTTGTTATTAAATTAAACTACCGTGTCAGAACAGACTGTTATTCTCCTTTCAGGAGAAACTGTGAGATCTGCTGAAAGCGAATGAACACACCTACTGCCGTCATTTCTGCTGATAAATGGCTACACTTTAACTGAATTCTTTGCCTGTTTACACTGAATTTTATTCACTTCATATGTGGCTTCAGAAAATGGAGTGTTTGCTCACATAATTATATTTTATTCCACCTGGGATAAACACACACACACACACATTTGTTGTTATTGATGTGAGGGCTTCAGTAGTGAGTATACATCAATCCTATGATTAAATTAAGAAAAACATTTTGCCCTGTTCTGGAATTAAACTTTTCAGATATTGATTTTTAACCACACTAAATGTGTTGTTGTTGTTGTTTTTTTATCATACAGCTTGTTTGAAGCTGTTACAATCCATGTGCCAAATGCAGGCACGTGGATCTCTAATGTTTTGTACTCCAAAAAAAATAATTTTGGAAAAAGTACATAAATGTTGCTTTTTGTTTGTTTGCAGTAAGCAATGAAAGTCTAATGGCATTTCTAAGGTTATGAGTGACCCTGCTAATGCTTCGGCAGCCATCTTGGACCTGTTGGTCTTTGTTGATAATTCAGACCATCAATGAAGTCCTTATACCAGAATTACTGTTATTTTCTGCCTCTTTTTTATTTTGATGTCTGCATTGTGGCATAACAGCAGTTACAATAAATTCCAGTATTTTCAAGGACCTGGGTAATAAATGCTAAACACTGCTTGTTTTGTATGAGTGACATGTTTTTGTCTCCTCTCCATTTGTCTTTTCACGTTGTGTTTTCGTCAAATTCGGCACGAATGTCAACAGGGACCCAAGAGTAAAAAGAATTTTACGATCAAAGGTCAAGGTCATGGGGACAGACACGTCACGGAAACATACAAAAACATTTCAAGCAGTGATTTATTGGTTGCGAAGGGGAAGCAAAATCAAGCAAAAACTGGATTTGCAAATACTGAAAAAAGTTTCATTAAAATGAGAGCACTTTAAATGCTATAAAGCAGCCTCAGGTAAACTCTTGCTGACACCGCTGCAACCCCCCCCCCCCCCCACCTCTTCTCCAATTAGCCCTTCTGGATGGAGGGATGAGACTTGGAGGAGGAGGAGGAGGAGGGAGTCAGTGCCCGGGCAGACGGCAATGTTCTTTAAACGCCTGTCTTAGACCCGACAATATGGTGTGTGCCACTAAACTCTCCTGATGGAATTTAATGTAATTATCGGATTACAGCCACGGCGATCCGACGCTGAAATTGTTGAGGCTGCTCCACCGACCACGGAGGTGTTTTAATGCTCTTCTTCACGGTGAGTTCGCGGTGTGATTGGTCTTGTTTGACGGGTTTTTTAAACGCTACGTTTTGAAAGTTTGGATTAATCTGTAAATCACTGGCAAAGGATTCCCACCCCCCCCCCCCCCGGTCGAAGCCTGGAGCGCATTACGCACAGCCGTGCCAAGATGCACAATCCTCCTCCGGCCGGAGCGGAGATGTGAGCGGTAGAGTTGAAGCTGATACAGTGATAATAACTGAAGAACGGGACTTTAGGTGAGTAACATTTCCATATTTTCAACTGCAGCAGAGACAAACTGTTTGCTGAAATTTCTCCTATGAATTCAGGATATTGTTTTGTGATGAACCTGAAAGTTTGACTGTGTACATCAGGTCAGTGCGAGTCATTTGCGCCTTTAAAAGTTTTGATTTATCTGTTCTTTTTCTTTTTGTTAGTTTGCTGATATTTTGTGGCCCAGATTGCAGCCATGTTTGGGCTTCATCTGAGCCAGTTTTAGGTCCATATGCCTCAATTAGAGCTCTGAGTTGATTATTTGATGCCAAAATTCCAATTAGAACACCTGAATTGAACATGTTTATGAAAGAAATATGATTTTATACAATTATTTTCTTTTTCAGGTCAGTCCCAGAGGCTCTCAAGTGGAACGGTGTCCATCTTGTCCTAAAGCTCACAGCTTTTCTGTTATGTCTGTGTCCTCTCTGCCGGAATGGAAGCAACTCCTGTTGGAGAAAAAAAGGAGAGAGGAGGAAGAGCGAGAGAGGAGAGAAAAAGAAGAGGAGGAGAAGTTTGCCAACATGCCCGCTTGGAAGCGAGGGATCATCCAGCGGAGGAAGGCGAGGCAGGAAAGCTTGGGGGACAGAGAGAAGGACAGAGATGTCTGTCTTCTGCAGGTGGATGCCAGATCTCCGTCTGATGGTCTGAGTGACACAGACAGCTCTGTAACAGTCAACCTGGGAAGTGAACTGTCTCTCAGTCCAGATCCTGGGCTATGGCTGGACACAGATCCTAAACCAGAGAGCCAGGTGT
This sequence comes from Aulostomus chinensis, assembly GCF_037954235.1. NCBI lineage: Eukaryota > Metazoa > Chordata > Actinopteri > Syngnathiformes > Aulostomidae > Aulostomus > Aulostomus chinensis. The sequence goes on from NC_141341.1 coordinate 10,863,771, forward strand.
CTGTGGAAACTATAGTTCCTCTCCATGAAAACCCTTTTATCCGTACTCAGAGTGCGAAGAGGAAAAGCAGGGATGCAGATGTGGGTTATCAGGAGAGGGCGAATGAGGTGGAAGTCAAAGAGAAGGACAAAATGACCTCCAGGGGTCATGATGGTGAGTCTGGCAGAGGAAGAGATATCGAGCTGAAAATAGAAAGGTTTAGAGACTTCAGTGAAGGACGGGAAAAAGAGAGAAGCAGAGACAGGAGTCAAGGCAGAGAGACTAACAGGGAGGCATGGGAGAGAGACAAAGGCTCATGGAAGGAGTCAGGGAAAGATGCCCTCAGGGAGAAAGAATTCCTGAAAGTAAGAAAAGATGACGAGGACAAAGAAACAGACACTTCATTCACTCCCCTTGCCTCTTGTCTTCGAACCATCCACGCCGACAACATCATCATCATCGAACAGGACAGGAGATGCAGTGATGAGAGAAGAGGTAAATGGAGGGAGGTGGACAGGCCTGATGAAGACCACCAGGGCAAGAGAGGGATGAAGATGGACCTGAGGGAGATCCTGGCTGGAGGAGGGAGCGTGACCGAGATACGAGCCTCTGATGTTGTGATCATAAAGCCCTCGGCTAGTGCTGAGGAGCGGGATCTAGTAGAAGTAGCCGGAGGGAAAGTCTTAGGACGAGCAGACGGGGAGGTGAAGGGCATCGTGGATGGAAGGAGGGACGGTTTGGGCCGGGAGCTCAGAACCGACATTTCCTGGCTGAGAGAAAAAGAGAATATAAAAGAGAAAGAGAGACCTTGTGGCCAGGCGACTGTCATTAAAGATGACAAGAAGGACAGCTTGGACGATAATGTGTTTGTGGAAAGAGGAGGACGAGTTAGCCAGCTGCTGAGTAAATTTGGAGAGCACCCCAAACCTCCATCACGATCTAAGAGTTCCGATAACTTCCTTAGACCTGCAAGGAGAAAATACTCAGGAGATCAAGATGATCAGCAGTCTGAGGAGAGCAAGACAGATAGGAGGAGTATACTACTGAAAGGCGTGCCAAAACGCTCTTTTAGCTTCTCTGATCGAGTCATCAGCGCGAAGGAGAACGGTTTGGATGGAGAAGGGTGTTTTGAGAGGAAAACACGTGATAAGATGCACTCAGACAAGAGCATGGTACCCTGGGTAAACATAGCAGGCTTAGGGAGGGAAACAAAAGCCAAGATCAAACTTGGATGTGCGCGTCTTTTGGATAAAGACAGGTTTGGAAAGCATAAAGATGTAAAAAATGAAGATGAGAATGTTGAGAAGAGGGGTGCGGAGAAGGCAATCGATGGAGATGAAGGGTTCACGGTGGCATTTGTTCAAAACACAGAAGGGATCTCGTTTGCTAGACGAGTTCCCATCAAGCAGGATGGGAAAGCGAGGCCGGCTGAAAGGCAGGTGAAGCGGTTGTCAGATGACAGGGGTTTGCCAAATGTTGACGTGGGAAGACAGACTGAGGCACAAGTTTGTGACAAAAAGGCGTTGGAAAGCACGATTCCAGCTGAAACATTCTCCAATTATATCACGGACGCATCAGCAATCAGTCCGTTGCACACTGCCGAGAGTTATAACAGACCTGAATCAGGTTTCACCGAGTGCTCGAGTCTACTGAGTACGGTAACAGATGTAGAGGCAACCTGGAGCAACACACCAGGAGTTTACTCTGTTCTGTCACAGCAAACAGAGGAACTTATCAGCAAAATAGAAAAGATTGGAGACACGACTCTTTATAGCAGTGAGAAAGCTTCCAGGGCTGCTCATGAGATGACTAAAGAGAGCAAGCAGGAGGGACACACTCACAGTGATGATTCTGTCCTCAGGTCTCCAAAAAGGACTACACCTATGGGGATCCCTCCGGGTCCTCTAGAGATTCAAATCCCCAGGACTGTATTTTACGTTGCAGAAGAGATCGGTAAAAGCAACGAGGGTCAAGGGGTTGAGAGGAGGGATAGCTGGAGGATCGGCAAGCCTTTAAGCCGTATCGAGTCCCTAAGAGAGAAAATTAGACAAAGAGAACTTGAGAGACGGAGACAAAGAGAGGCAGAGGTTGAAGACGGGAGCGAAGGTGCAGAGGTCGCTGATGCTCAGACAGCAGCTGACAAATGTGATGAAACTGAAAACAAGAGAGAGTTGGAAGCTGCAGCTGATGTGCAAAAGAGGATGGTTGACACAGGACAGGAAGACACAGAAGCGCAGACATCCTTAACTGCATTTGACGTCACACAGGAAGTCAGCGTGTTGCAAACTTGCCCTCAGCTTCCTGTTCCTGCACCGCAGTCCGAAGCCGACAGAGGAGAGGAAGTAGCTAGCAGCTTCGAAGTTAACTGCTTCCAAATATCGGAGGATGAAGAAGACGCCCTGAAAGATGTGGAAGAGGAGCTGAGGGTGAGCGCTGAGAGCAAAAACGGAGAAAGACAGGAGGAGGAAGAGAAGGAGCTCTCCATTGAGGAAGAAGAGGAATCCCCTGTTGATCTGCTGCCTCTCTCGCCTTCGCCACCTCATCCCAACTCCCTCACAGCCATGAGTCGGATCTACAACCTGGAGACGGTTGGTTCAAGGTCGGGCTTGTGTCTTAGAGAGAGACGTGTAGATATTTCACCAGTGCATCTGGTTAAAGTGAAACCTCTGATATCGAATGCACAACAGGGGGACAGGAACGTATTCCCAGGTGAGGATATTTGTGGGGTTCAGACTATACAACGCCAGATAGAGCAGTTTCAGCTGACAGGGCAGGAACATGTTGCCTCTACATCATCCAACACTCTTCTTAAGGTCCAGGAGGCAAAGGGGTGGCAGAGCAAAGGAATGATAAAACACTCGTTAAAGGACGATGTCAAGATCCAGGAGAAAGAAACATCGGAAACAAACCCCAAACTGTCTCCTCAGGGTGTTTGTTCTCCTACATCTCAGCTCCAACAATTCAACCAAACTGTCCCCATCACACCGTCTTTCAGGAGCCAATCTCCGGACAAATCACCAAAAACCTCAGATTGTGCCCCAACGCCGGTGTCCTCCCCGTGCTCCCCATCTCCTGTCCAGTCTCCCTCTCTCTCTCCCTCTCCCTCACCGTCGCCAACGCTCTTCTCCATCAAGAGCATCTCTGGTGGCCACGTGAAAAGAGGCGCCACCATTACAATCACCCCAAAAAAGCCTGTTGGAGGAGGAGGAGGAGGAAGAGGGACCACACCAGCAACTGCAAAAAACCCACAGCAGCAAGCTCCAGTAACTTCCACGGTGGCTGAACCAACAAAGAAGAGGTACCCAGCAGTGGAGGAGATTGAGGTGATTGGCGGGTATCAGAATCTGGAGAAGTCCTGTCTGGTTAAAGGCAAAGGGACGCCAAAAAGGGTGAGTGGAAACTACCTTGAGTACTACTCTCTTACATGGAGTTTTTGTGGATGAAAATTGGGAAATAACAGATTTACTGACCTCTTAAATCATATGGCAGCAGAGTTGAAACATCGATTATGACAGTGAATTTAAAGGAAGACAGGAAGTATTTGGGAAATAGGCTGAACACTTGTCCTCCTGGAGCCAGGCAAGATGATAGATACCCCTTATTTCCTCTGTGCTGCATTACAGAGCCGAGGCCCCCGGAGACCAGCTGACTGCTAGTTAGCTTAGCATAAATTATGGTAGTGGGAAGAAAGTGTTAGCATATCTCTGCCAAAAATCATCACATACACTTAAAAACATCCTTTACTTACATTAGCAGAGCTACAGTTGTCTAATATTCTCTATGAAATTTAAAAAAAGAGGAATTCAAAGACATTGTAATTTTAGAATTAGACACAATAGGAACTACTTTACGGACTAGGCGTAGGGATTTGTTGAAGCGCCTCAAAGACCCTTTTGTAACTTTTGTTGCTGGCTAGATGAGCGACTGCCCACCAGAGGATGAGGGTGATCATCTCGTGACAAAACAAGCTCCTGAACCTGATACTTTTGATGCTAACACTTCCCACCCACTACCATTCATTGTGCTGAGCTAGCTAGCGTTCAGCTAGTCTCTGTGGGCCTCAGCTCCCTAAGGCACACACAGGGTATTCATCTTATTATCTGGCACCGGGGAGGATGGCTTCTATTATCTAAAAACTTAGCGTGTTCCTTGAACATATCATTGCACAAACAGGGAAACACAGAGGAATCACAAGGTCGGAGAACTTGTTGGACTCCTGTTGTCAAGCAGAATCCCTTTTCACTGGGAGAACATCCCTTTTGATTGAGGAGTACGATCACATAGGCAGACCTAAGCCGGTTAAAGCCTTATCGAGCACGACATCTTGATTCTTAGCCATAAAATCCTGAAGGGATCTGCATTGGCGTTTGCCTCTGCGCTCTAATTCGCCACAGACGTTTGACTTTTACCCCTCGTAAGGGGTGGAACGTGTTCAGTGGCACTGATGACAGTTTCCTGGATCCGTGGTTTATCTTTTAAAAATAGACTTAACAGCAGGAAGACTGCTTGTTTTGTTTTGTATACAGTAGTGGAGAGTGATGAAGTACAATTACTTCTTATGCTTTATTTTTAGCTTGAAGGTTTGAAATGAACTGTTGTTTTGGGTTTGTTTATTTGTTGTTGTTTGGTTGTTGTTGTTTTTTTCATTTTTAAAATGTGATTGGCCCCAAGCTCTGAATAGACTCAACTGGGTTTGGTCTTATAGCAGAAAAATAAAAAAGGAGAAGTCCATGATCCATCTGTCTGAACCTGAAGCATCCATGTGTGAAACAAGAAGTCTGAGAAACATCCACTTTCAAAGCTCACCGACGGCGATTTTGGTGCCATGGTGTCGAAACCCGAACACATGCAGACACATCGATAGCCAAGTCAATGTTTCAGGTTTCAGAAATGAAGAATAATAACATGTTCCTAAAGAATAAAGTTCACACAATACAAATACTATAACAGTAAATATTCATGTTCCCAACGTTCACTGTTGTGTGTGAATAAACAACAGCTCTGCCTTAGAGAACTCCCCAGGTCCGTAGGCGCATTATGAAAACAACGCAGATTTGATTTGCTATTAAAGAGGAAATATACTTTTGAATACTTCAGTATTTTTTAAAAGCGAGTGTTCTGGTTTCTTTGCGATACTAAATATCTGACGTTCAATAGCAGTTCCAGTAATATTTTACAGAAGAGGGAAATGTAGATGAGAAATCATGCTGCAGAGCAACTCTTCACTTCAGAGGGAATAAACGGTTCAGAAAGAGAAGAGCAGAACGGACAACAGGCTCGTTAGCGGGTACACCTCACCGTCTCCTCTCTAAAAGACACTTTTTTTCTTGGTTGTATTTTCATCATTCAGCTTTTGTTCAAAATATTGTATAGAAATGAAGGAACCAGCATCACATCATGACTGGCCCAAATCGTCTCTTATTGTGAAAAGAGCGCATTGTAACAGTCCTGTTAGTTGACTCAAGCACTGGGTTGGACTACTTGAGCCCGTTTATGCGAACTGAACACTTCCCCTGAGGGAAATTAAAAGTAATAAAGCGATAGAGTTTGATGTGAAGCCTTCTACACTTCTGCAGAAACAGGCAACCAGCGACAGGCTGACAGCCCTCTCCTCCCTCCTTTAGCATTTTGTCAAACGTCAAATACTTGTGAACACATGAATATTTACAGTAACTGAATTCAAGCAAATGAATCCCTGGACTCCATATTTAGACTGTCTGTCTGCTTCTTTCAACTTTTGCTGAATCAAGTCTTTGTCTGAGAAAGAGTGGGAAGTCAGCTTTTGTGTAACAAAGGGAAGACGACGTTGTTCAGTGACACCCAATAAACCTTGTTCTTTTTAACCACATCCAACTATTGGAAGGTACGATGCTTTTTATTTTCCAGGGAAGAGCGTCTGATGGTTAAATGACCTCTCAGACAGGAACTGAGCGAGTTGCAGACTTTGTTCCCTCGCACGAATTTTGCCATTTTTGTTGAGTCAGCCCTCGCTGCCTCTCGGACAAACCTCTCTTTGTGTCTTCTCGGCTGCTTCCTAGCAGCGGGGGTTCAGTTTGTTCGACCGGAGTCTTGGCAAACTGTTTTTGACTGCGCCGACCTTCCCACTGTTCGCCTGAGCGTTACTGACAACAGGCTGCCAAGTTTGAACGAGATAGAAAGAGACAGAGAGATGAGAGAGAACCGTTTGATGGTGGTGTAATGTGTCAACAATGAGCCAGAAATATGGAGGGGAGAAGGAAAGTGACAGTTTGACAGCCATACTGAGAGGATTAAAGGACGACTGAAGGTTTTGGTTCAACAAAAACTCCCTGTCACACTTTAGTTTTTGCACACTTCCTCTTTCATACTTCCTTCAAACAAGACAGAAATCAACACAAGGAAGTGATGCTGTTTCTGTTTTTAGTCTCAAACACTAATGGTTTCTATTAGCAGGACATCTTCGCACAAGTCATCATCGGGAATTCTTGCTAAAGAAATATTCTCAGTTTGCACATAACTACACAAACAATTATAACCTAGAATATATCTCTCTGAGTAATCCCTCGTTTCACCCCCAGGGCAACAATCTCTTTTTCTCTCTCCGTCAGTAAACACCATCCGCTTTGGCAATGGCGGTAAAGCTGCAGCCAGTGACCACTCCGTGATTCCCTGACCACCTGTCACTCCCATGTTGAGGCCCTTCAGACGCTTTGACGTCACCCCCCCAACCCCACCCCTCCCCAGAACCACGCCATGGTGTCACAGAAGGGGGAGACTTGTACACTCCATCTCTTCTGCCCCGCACTCGCATTACGGTGACACTTTGCAAAGTTTAAGCACATTTCTGACTTTTTCCAACTTGACTATTAGGAGTTTTCTGTCTTTTTTTTTTTTTTTCCACCTGCAATTTTTTAAGATCGAACTAAACAGGATTCCGGGGTTCTAGGATGGAACGTTACTGAAGTCAGCTCTCTCCAAACTCCCCCCTTTCTCAGCCTTTTTCTCCCAACTCTTTCCATTCCCATCCCGTGCGTCTGCTACCCCGCTGTGTTAACCTGGGTTAATCAGGTTCAGCGAGGGAGGATTAGCCTCCTGGGCCTGAGCACCGTTGGTTGGCCTCCCTAATGCAGAGCTATTATCTGCACTCACACAGACACGGTCAGGGTGAAGCTACGGTAACTTGAATCGCGTGTGTTACATTTCAGGCTGTATCCAGATCATGTCTGCACCCACGGGTATATTTACTACAAGTCTGGGCCTCTGAGTTGAGCTGCTGTTATTATAAGGCGCGCCGTGGATGTACGGCGCTAACCCGTCGCGGTGTTTCCTGTCAGATTTGGGCCATCTGTTTACACCAGGCTGACCTTCAAGTAAACAAACTCCTCGCAAACATCCGTCATTCTTGGCAGAAACAAGCTAAACAGCGCCGTTGCTTTTGCTTTTTGCTCCTTTTTTTCCGCACAAAAAGACGAACTTTAACACAGTTGAGGTGACCTGTGGATATCACAGGTCGACCTTTTAATGGCTGATCAGTGATTCAGACGAGCGTCACTGAGTGCATCCTCTAAGGGAATATTTCATGTCCTCAGTTAACATCATAACTCCTCCAGCCTGTGTTTACATCTGCAAAATATAGGAGCACGCAGGAAGAAGAGGACGCATATCTTTGGACACACACACACACACACACACACACACACACACACACACACACACACACACACACACACACACACACACACCCGCGTTGTGCCTTATTCCTTTCCCCCCTCACCATTAAACATAGGATCAGATTTCTTATTTTTACGTAGGTGTGCGTCAATCTGTATAATGTGTATGTGTGTAATGTATATACATTTATTGCTACTAGAATTATTTTCATTTAATTTGTAGTATTTTGCGTAATCCCTGCAGTGTTTACAGCCTGGAGGCCATGTTTTTTGATCACAACGCTCCTCTCTAATATTCATCATTTCATTCAGCGATATTATATATTATAGTATATATTTATGTACTCATAATTATTATCACTAGATCAATCATAGCAAAGCAAGAGGTAATAGCTGCTTTTGCATTTATTTTTTCTTTATTGAAATTTTTTTTTAAGAATAACGATGTGTCTTTCTCGCTGGTGTCTGGACCAGACGAGCGTCCGGACTCCAGTCCTGAGATTCTGATTTCTGGGAATTTCAGTGCTTCGTGTGTGTTGTGACAGTTGTTACCTTCATCAAAACTTTGGACTTCGGACTGTAGTTTCATGAATATTTAAAACACTGGCTTTAAAAATAAGGTGGTGTGGCACCTCGCAGCCTCTCGTAAAAAAAACTTAACAAAATTTAAAAAATACAAATAAAAACAACGATAATATGAAAAGGAAAACAATAAGAAAAATATCCAACCTCTCTGTGTTTCCAGGGGAAGGTGTGTTTCGACGAAGACAAGCTGGAGCAGGTTTGTGAGTACCCGTCTGAGACCTCCATGTTGGCGTGCACCCTCTACCCTCATGACCTGGGGAGGACGCAGGGAGAGGAGACGCAGGAGGAGGATGTAGACGGAGGACCGGTTGTGTCCAAGAGCTCCAGGAGCGTGGGGATTTCAACAGGACGGGGTCTACGAGTGGGTCAGTGTCACCCCCTTCTCAAAAAACATAGCGTGTGGTGAATGTTTTGAACCACGTGATGTCTCCAAGGTGATACTCTTTTCTTTTTTTTTCCTCCTGCATTCTCATTGGTGTTTCAAGAGTAATATCTTGTTACTGCCAGAAAGTAGACTGGGTTTATCAAGCCTGATTATTCCTCTGTGCCGTGGAACGATGCTGTTTTCCAAAAGCAGCTAACAAGTCATCAATTAGTTGTGGAATTTGTCGTCTTATACGTGTGTGGAGCAAGTTGGCAGTGTGGGCAAACTCAGAATGAGAATAAGAACAACCTTGGAACTCGATTCACGCCACAGATTTCATTTATGTTGCTTTCAGTTGTTAAATCATGTAAAATTACTCAATGAAGTAGCATAAATGTAACTTTTTCATGAACTGGAGGAAGTTTAATTTAAAGAAAATACAGTTCAAATCACAATGTTCACCAACCGTCCTCACCTCTGTCTTCCAGATGAGTCTTGTCCCCGATAGAGGCGAGTCACCGGTCGCCAGAAATGCCCATGTGATTCCACGACCAACATTTGACTGAACTTTTTTTGGGGGGGGGGCTGTGTGAGGAGTTGTAATGAGTGCTTTTAATCCTCGTGGTGTTTCTGTTTAACTTAGAATGTGCGTGAGTGAATGAGACGGGTTCATGCAGTCGCTAAAAGGAAAAAAAAACTTTTGCTTACTTTTTTTATTTTCAGGGATTTTGAGGGAGCAAATGTGAATGTATAAGTGAGGTACGTATTGTGAGGATGATTGTAAAAGCTGCAGTTTTTCTGCTCTTCTGAAGATCACTTATCTATGCAACACAATAGGAGAATTTGATTTTTTTAGCTGAGTATGTTGTGACTGATGGAAGAGGGATGTTTGTGTCGTCTGGTTTCACGTGCCTGCTGGATTTGTGAGGATCAGTTCACGTAGATATGAAACGTAAAAGCTCCTCCCAGCAGGGACGAGGGCGGTGCAATGCTTTGTGTTTATCGCGGGGTTTCATTGAGCCTTACTGTTCACAATGGCGACTGATAAGAGATGATTTATATGTATTTTTTTGTCTAAAGGAAGTGAAAGACGCTGTGTGGATGGGAGAGGAAAACATTAAAAACAATTAACTGGTTAACTTCATTGAATTACAGCTGCTGTCTGACTTTTGGCTGTATTAATAATTACAGAGTATTTTTTTGCGTGTTAACATTTTGATCGGTAAAATGTTCATCATGCAATGTCTGTACAAATCCAATGTTTTTTTTTTCTAGTGTTGTTAAAGAAGCTGGCTTCAAGAGAAAAACGTAATAAATATCTCTGAAAACTGTTTTCTGTATTTTTTGTTATTTTGACTTACAGAAAGTACAAACAGATTGAATGAAATAAAATATGAAATGAAGAAAAAGCCTTGTCCCAAGTATTCTCTGATTTCAGGACTGCGATCGTTCTCCTGGTGCTTGTAAGAAAGCGTTTGCATTTTGTTTTTAACAATGAACAACACATACACAAATAATACAATGTAATTATTTTGTTTTTTTATGTATTTATCATGTGTTGCAGCAACCATTATTGACATACTGAGGAGGAAGGCAGGCCACATTATATGATTATTATAATATTATATGATAAGTTTTTGTTTTGTTTTTGGGCATTGGAGCAGATTCATGATTGGGCACCGCAGACAACCAAGAAATTTTCAAAGTAGTTAAATCTATTGTTGTGAGGCATTTGAGATTTATATCCTGCATAGGGGGCTGCACGGTGGTGCAGTGGTCAGCACTGTGGCCTCACAGCAAGAAGGGTTCGAGTCCTGGCTCGGGCGCGGGATCTCTCTGTGTGAGTCTCAATGTTCTCCCTGTTCCTGTGTGGGTTCTCTCTGGTACTCCAGCTTCCTGCCACAGTCCAAAGACATCAAGAGGGGACGAGGCTGATTGATTCTCTAAATTGACTGTAGGTGTGACTGTGAGTGTGAATGGTTGTCTGTCTCTATGTTGGCCCTGCAATGGACTGGCAACCTGTCCAGGGTGAACCCCGCCTCTCGCCCGTAAATGCTGGGATAGGCTCCAGCACCCCCACGACCCTTAATGTGTAGGAATAAGTGGAAGATGACGATGGATGGATGGATCCTGCATATGTTGAAAATCTAAGTAAATATTAATAATTCTGTGAATCATCTTGAATTGTTAATTGAGTTTTAGTGAAGGATATTCCTCAGTGTTACAGAAACCAAATAAAGAATTTTTTCTGATTATTAAATTTCATGTGGTACAAAGATTTCTGGTATGAACATGGACGATTTAAAACAAAATTTTCAAAATAGATCTTCCAAAACCCGATTATTCCTTGTTGATATAATTCCATTATTATTATAGTTTTCTTTTTTAAATAAGACCCACAACCACATAAGGGAAATAATAGAGGCAAATTATACACTTTTTAAAAATGAAGTTCTTTATATTAGGCAACAGTTTCATGAGTCAAATGCAAACATACGATTCAGCGTAACTTCCAAAACAGGCTGCAATTAATATAAATACTAATATGAACCTCTGAATCTGTGAAAAACGATAAAACGATGGACTTCAAATGACCCCTGACGCCAGGGAAGTGGAAACGCAGCAGAGGTTCGGTTATCCTTTTGCAACAGCGACACTCCGTGGGTAGAAACGGTACTGCGTGTAGTTTCGAGGCTGGGCCACGCAGCTGTTTACGGAAACGTTTTTACGTCAACACGTGTGCGGGCTTGTAGCTCGAGAGAGTTCAGGTCGGTACGTGAACATTTGCATGTTCGCATTTCGGAGGGGGGGAAAACACGGAGGGGTTTTACTGGATTTGTGCTGTTTTCGAGCGGGGATCCATCGAGCGTTGAGGACGCTGATCGACATCCTAGATGGAGGAGAAGAAGGAGGGCTGAGCTCCACTTTGACGGTCTAACTGTCTGGAAACTGAGTCGAAGTGTTGAGAATATCTATGTGTTATATGTACTTTAGGTTGTTTTTAAAAAAAAAAATCAGACAGATGCTGCTTTGTTGATTTGAAGAAACATGATTTTGTGGAAAATTCAACCTGGATCCTGCAGGGCTTGGCTCTCTAGAGTAAGTTTGTTTTGTGTGCGTGCGTGTGTGTATGTGTGTGTGTGTGTGTGAGGGTGTGCGCGCGAGCGCTTGTCTGTGTTTAAAGTTAACTTTTGAATAGTGCAGGAGCCACACTGTTGACACACGGGCCTGCAGCGTCCCATGCAGCATATTATTACAGTAACTGCTGAGTAAGAAGTAGCTGGTCATGTTTCAGTTACACTATTCACACTTCCTATTTTCATGCACCCTGGTTCTTCACTAATTTTAGTGACATTTGATCAAACTTGCATGCAGGTTGTTGTGCTAACATGCAGAGTAACTTACACACTATAAATAACCCCAAAAATCCTCCAGAAACTCTCAGCTTTGTTACTCTCCTCCCAGGTTACATCCAGGCAGGAGCTGTCTGCCTCCACCTATGTACCCTCGCAGCCTGTGCCCCCTCTGGCTCAGACCCTGCAGGGCTACCTGAGGGGCCTGGAGCCCCTGCTGCCCCCAGAGGAACTCAGTCACACCCGCAAAATGGTGCAAGAGTTTGGCAGGCCGGGCGGACTGGGTGCGCAGCTGCAGGAGGGGCTGCAAAGGAGAGCCCGACACACCAAGAACTGGGTCTGTTTCTGCTCTGTCGCTGTGGGAAGTGTGGCAGGTGCTGGTGGCAGATTGGTAGTGAGCACTCACAGGGATATAACAGGACTGAAAAAAACACAATATTACCTGTACTTAAGCTCAGAACTGGAGGAACTTTACTTGTAGATGATTTTAGCACAGAAATACAACTTGCAAACATTTAGCAAACTTAATCCAGGCTGGAGAAGAGCTGAAACCAATGATGGATATTTTCAGATATATGTTTTTTTCAATTATTTTTGTAGCTCAATTATATGATAATAAATAACTTCAGGTTCTGGATTTTTTTGTGAGAAAACAAATCATTCACACTTCAGTTTTTGTGATAGTTGCTCCTTAAGATGGTCACAGGTTCAGGGATTCACATGTAGTTTTCTGCCTTAAAGTTTCTGACCTGCTGCTTGAATAATTAACGCAGTGTGAATGTGTGTGTGTGTGTGTGTGTGTGTGTGTGTGTGTGTGTGTGTGTGTTCGTCCTGTGTAGATCACAGACTGGTGGGTGCAGTGGGCCTACTTGGAGAGCCGACAGCCGCTGCCTGTGCACTCGAACCCGGCCATCTCTCTTCCCAGGAGAGATTACAACGACTGGCGAGGGCAGCTAGTGTGAGTCAACACAACACCACCGCTCACCAGCAGCCATAAGTAGCTTGGTCATAAACCTCTCACCCATTAATGAGATGAAGTGACACTTTCAGTTAAACATGGTTTTTGAAAGTGTGGAGGAAGCTGTTATACATGACACAGACTTGATAGTCACAAGCTCGAATATGAAAGCTTAAGGTTTGTTGTCTTGTGAACGTTGGAGTCGTCTGCGTCTAAAATGAACGAAAGTACCCTTTTTTTGTTTTTTGGTCACAAATCTGATCATGTATTATTTTTTTTACTTAACAGTTACAAAAAATGAGGTTTACGCATCGTGTGTGAATCTTAATGTTCGACACCTTGTGCTGATTTGCTGTTTTGCACTAGAAATACGCAGAACTCTCCGTCCTGTGTTGGTGTGATAAATCTTAGAAGACTGATGTGTCTGAATGTGTGTGTTTGTCTTCCAGCTTTGCATCCAAATTGATCGCAGCCGTAATCGATTTCAAGGCTAAAATCAACAAGTAAGTTCGACGCGTGCAAATGAGCTGGTGACGAATAGACTTTGCATGCAATTAACAAGAAATCCTTTTCAAAGATATGATAATATTCTGACTCACCTCAGTCAGATGTGGTTTTGTTTTGTTTTGAATGTCCAACTGTTATCTGCTGCAACATTCCAGCCATTTATTAACTATAAACCAGTCCCAGTCCTGAACTGTGGACAATCTCCTATAATCCTCCTATCATCCCTTAATCTGTGGCCTTAGAATCATATCCACTCAAGGCTATTTCTGTAAAGCAAACTTTAACCTGGCTGGCATCGCTACCGTATTTCTTGTAATCTGTGTCTGAATTTAATTGCCGACAGTATCAGAGCAACACCAACATAACGCTCGATCAGACGGGGTGGGGCGTCCTCCCCCGAGATACACCTGAGATTCTGAGATATCAGAGGCAAACAGACAGCAGCTGCGTTTACGACAGCAGGACATTTATGATGGAGGTGTTGTTTGATGGGGTGTCGTTTACTCCATCTTTCGCCCTCTAAAGTCACACACAGCAGCTCACATGCAAACAACGATCAAATGTATCAGTCCCAAAAAAGCTGAAGCAGTGTGACAAGTGGGCAGACATGTGAGTCCCAACGTGTTGCTCTGTGACTTCTGGGTGGCTAAAAGAGGTTAATATGTGAGTGTTTTCACACCTTGTGTTTGCTGCCCCCAAGTGGCCACAAATCGATTAAATATACTGCACATCACTGCAACTTGTCTCAACATGGGCAGGTATATTTATTCCTGCATTGTATATCCTCTGTTCTCCGTTTTAGTGGGAACTATTCAGCTTTTTTAACGGAACTGAATTTCTTTTTCGCAGCTCGTTACTTTGCCAGCTGTCCTTTTAATATAAAAAGCAGTAAAACAGATTTAGTGAAACATTATAAATCAAGGAAGTTTGATCAATAAAACCCAGGTGGAAAGTGTGTAACGTTTCTCTATGAAACAAGTGATTTATTCACTCATAAAACATGGATGGTGTCCGCTGGTTTTGAATTGTATGTGGTCCTTGTTTTGTCTCCTGCACACACACACACACACACACACACTCACACACACACACGCGTGCACAAGAACAAACATGGACATGCAGAGAAGATGACTTTGACATGGCTGTAAATAATGCGGGATATAAAACAGTCAAAATTGAAGGTCCGATAAAATGCGTTTAAGCGGGCATCACTTAACAAACATGAACTTTGTTTACAAGAAAACTCCACGGGGCACCTTAAGAGTGTAAGTAACATTCCTGCCCTCAAATATTTGCCTGTATTCCCATCATCCCATTGTTTCTTCCGTCATTTGACTCAAAATGAGGCTAATTCATATAAAATGTTTCCTCTGTCTCCCTGTTAGCGGCCAGCTGCCAGTCGAGTACATGCGTGGGAGGCCGCTCTGCATGGATCTCTACCCGCTCCTCTTCTCCTCCTGCAGGATCCCGGGTCCCAAACACGACTACATCGCTCACCACGGCCGCTCGCGACGCTCCCCAACACACATCACGGTGGTCAGGAACTACCAGGTTCGTTAAGAGCTGCCATGATGAGGCAGTTATCAAAAGACAACTTATTGCCAGCTTTTGATTATTGGTTGATCATTTCGCTGTTTTCTTGATGGCAAAAAAAAAAGGTTCACATCAAGTTTACCAGTGATTTGATGTTGCAGTCATGTCGGGTCTTGTTTGTAAGGACTTTTATCAGTCCTGTTATCTATTGGAGATTTAAAATAAAGCCTGGTAGGGTTGCAAATAATCTCATTATCATAACGGTCTCAAAATAATCTTAATATCAGACATTCAGGGACAAATGCCACGTGTCACAATTCGCCAAAGCCTGTTGTCAAATAGCTTTTGTCTGAAACTGAGATACTCGGCGTACTTGTCAGTGAAATAATCCTATTTTTGGAAACTTTCTTGGAGTTTTATGAGAGGAAGCTAGAAATGTAAAGCAAATGTCAGCATATGTGGTTGTTTATAGTGAATCAAGACGAGCCTGGTTGAGTAAATCACCACGAACATGCTCGCTGAGAAGACAACACACACTCTGCAACGAGCGTGAAAGAGTGCGTTCACCCGCTGACATTTACAACCTCACTTCACCTGTCAGAGATAAACGTGTGTCCTGCTGCTGCTGCCAGTTCTTCCAGCTGGAGGTGTTCAACAGCGACGGTTCCCGGATGACGGAGAGTCAGATCCACGGGCAGCTGTTGAGGATCAGGGCGCAGTCCTGGAAGACGGACAAGGAGCCGATGGGCATCCTGACCAGCGAGCACCGCCACACCTGGGGCCAGGCCTACAATCGCTTGCTGACAGGTAGGTCACATGCCAGTGACGCACTCCTGAACATTCAAAAGAAGAAAGGATGCCACATGAACCAAAAGAGGAAATTGAAAAATAAAGACGATTCAGTAATGTCTTACTGTTTACTTACTGTAAAAAGGTGAATTAATACCAATTATCGACATGTCTAAACGTCGCCGTGTTATTCGTGCATCTTGAATTTTGTTTACTGAAATTAGTTTTGATTGCAGCTTCAAGCCAAGTATCACAACCTCCTTTTGATTTTTTTAATGCAAAAGTTATAAAGTTTAAAGAATCTAATAAAAATGAATTGAATTGATATCATTTTTGTCGGTTCAGGGTCAGTTATTTTCCCGAGGACAGCATGTGACTGCTGCCGACTCTCCGATCCTGAAAGTCAGAGCGTCTTTGAACACAACACAGTGGAAGCATGTTTCTAATGGTTGACTCTTCGTGTTTGTCATCTACAACCTAAGAAAAAAACTCTGCATTTTTCAGATTTTGTCAGCTAAAAGTGAATACAAATCACCTCGGATGTGACTGAAGCAAAGATGCCTTTGAACTCAATCCGAACCACCTGCCATTCACTCAGAAATCTAAAGAGAAACCTCATCGATGAAATCTGAAATACCCATAGTTTTTTGACTAAGCAGCTCAGTTTTGTTGAACTTAGACTCGACGAAATGCTGGGACATGAAATAAAACTCATAAAACAGGATGATGACTAACTATGATGCAAACTGTAATGGATATGTGACACACAAAGACTAAAAAGAGTTGCCAAATCAACACTATGTTGTCGTCGTCACTGCTCTGACTAAAACATAGGTTAGGCTGGCTGTAAATCCCAAACAGACGCCTGCAAGTTGGTTCTTGCTCTCCAGTTCATGTACAGATCAAGACATTATTGTGGTATGTTTGCATTCAGAAAAATGGCCTGAAGTGTGTCGCATTTATATTTAACCATACTTAACCATGAGATGAGATGTGTGAATGTAGTCATCAACGAGTGATGACTCAGCGAGACCTCAACTAATGGTCTTCAACTCTTTTGACACGTTTGATATCAGGCTTGCAAAAGTATGACCTTGAATTTCATTTTGGAAACAAAGTTCAATTGGAAGCAATCCTTTTTTGGTTGTTGTTCAGTATTTTTCGGTCTCTTTCCACTTTGTGTGACTCAGATAAACTCAACAAGGAGTCAGTGCGGGCGATCGAGACGGGACTTTTCTCTTTGTGTCTGGACTCTCCGGTCATGAGGATATCAGATGAGAAGTATGTATTCACGACACACACACACACACACGATTACCCAACACATCAGGCAAACACAGAAATACCTGAGTGAGTGAGTGTGTGTGTGTGTGTGTGTGTGTGTGTGTGCGTGTGTGTGTGTGTGTGTGTGTGTGTGTGTGTGTGTGTGTGCGCGCGTGCGCTCAGAAATCATTGTGTCGTCTGTTGACATTTCCTCTTAGCCAATAGTTGTCACTTTGTTTACGTCTGTCACCAGTTGGTGTCTGAAAAATGTGACACTCATCATACGTTTTCATAACCCAGACGTACAGATGCACATTTATAGCATTCGTAACCTCTCAATCCTCTGTTATCCCTCTTATTTAGTTCTTTTTGCCTTTTGATTGACAGGTACGCCAGCCGTAAAGCAGCCCAGGTCCTGCACGGAGGCGGGACATTCTCCAACAGTGGCAACCGCTGGTTTGACAAGACCCTGCAGGTGAGATGCAGGGCGACACGAGTGTGACATATAAATGTTAGTTTGTTCTGACTGATGTCAGCTGGTTAACTTTGTCTGACTAGTTTGTGGTCGGCGAGGACGGCTCGTGGGGTCTTCTGTACGAACAAGCCACGGCTGAGGGTCCGCCCATAGCAACGCTGCTGGATCACATTCTGGAGTACTGGTGAGACGAAAAGGAGAGCATTGTGGTTATTGTGAAGCTTCCTGTTGTGGTTCGATACGTCAGTCAGTCTCTGCTTCTGATAGTTCTAGACTTCATCCGTCTCCATTCTCTCTGACAGGAGTTTGAACACCTGTTATTCTTCCCATCATGAATATTTATACGCTGCTAATCTGTGTTGTCTCAACTGCAGTAATAATCCAGACCCGAAGAGAGCGCCACTGATCCCTCTCCCGATGCCCAAGAAGCTTTACTTTCACATCGACCGAGAAATCAAGAGAGACATCGAGCACGCCAAGCAGAACCTGGACATGTAAGTTCTCCCACATTCTCACGAATTAGATATGGCGTTGCAGCAGTTCTAACAGTATGTTTACTTGAAGCAAAGCGGTGAGAATGTAAACACATTTATCTTCCTCTCTGTGTTAACGTAACCTTGACAACAGAAAGGTCTTTTTGAATCCCTCAGAGGTCATCGTCTTCATCCAGGACGCAAACATTCAGACTAAATCAGTCAGCTGTCAAGATCTAAATGAGACTTAATCCTTACATCCCCTACTGATGTGGAGGCTTTACATTATTGAAAAATGTATTTCTGTAAGAAATTGAGAAAAGGCTAGTTACTGTATCACTGCGTAATGATACTATTTCACAAAATGTTCCCTCAGACTGATCAACGACCTGGACGTGAACGTGTTCAACTTTAAGAAGTTTGGTAAAGATCTTCCCAAGAAGCACAAACTGAGTCCGAACGCCTTCATCCAGTTGGCGCTGCAGCTGGCCTACTACAGGTACTCCTGCTGTTGGTGTTTGCCTTAAAGCCAGATTATTTAGACATTTCTCAGCAGTGTTACGTTAAAACTGCATAGCCGAATTTCACCAAACGTAGTGGAGTGGAGTCATTTTAATCAAGAAGGAACCCCTGAAGTTTTGGGGCAAATCCGTCTAACATAGTGAAAATTAGCATTTTTTTTTTTTACATGAAGTTTGGCTGGGGCGGCCTCGGTGCAGCTCTCCGAGTGCTCTCTAGACCTTAGACCGTGACGCTAATATGATATTGTCTAAATAAGTGCACTTTTACATTCAAGGTTGTGATACAAGTTACATCTCTTACGCACAAATGTGGCTCAATAAGGACAACACACCGTGGTGAAAGATCGATAAGAGAGTGGCATCTTAATGGTTCGCGGGGTCAGACTATGAAATTGAACCGGCTCTCTAAAACTATTAAACAATCCCTTGTGCTCATTACGTTCGTGCCGCAGCTGCTTGTCACAACATTATGACCTCATTGCTCTTAACTGTCAAACACGGTGCTGCTTTACAGTTTGTTTTTAAGCTCTTACTCAGTGTTACAAATGCGGCGTTCCTTCCACTTCCTCCCTCATGGGTGTTCAGGATCATCCCAGGGAGTCGCTCTTCCCTCATTGTGTCTCCTCAGTTAGCGATTTTCAAGAAGTACGTTCACAAATGACAGAGCCAAAGAGGGATTGTGTCATTCCCTGTCACAGACACGGTGGTTTTCCCTTTGAATAAATGTTGTGATGATATATTCTCTTTTTTTGTTTCTGTTGTATGTGTCTCGTAAACACGACATTTGTAACCTGAAAATACGACTGAATTAAATCGCCGATTTGGTTTGTGTCGATTTGCGTTCGTAGAGTTCACAGTGAGGTGTGCCCCACTTGTGACATCGCCTCTCAGAGGATGTTTCGAGGAGGAAGGACAGAGTTCATCCGCTCGCCCACAAATCAGACACTCAGCTTCATAGTTGCCTTTGATGATCCGTCCGTCTCTGTGAGTTTTCACTTCCTCTGTGGGATTTATTTGTGTTGCCTCAGGTGGGTTTGTAGTGAGAACACTGCCAGCGGTGTGACTGTGTGTTTTTATTTTCCTGGTACAGCGGGAAGCAAAGCTGCAACTTTTAAGAGAAGCTATTGACGCTTACACAGCTCTGACTGATCAGGTACGTACAAGGAGAACCCAAACGGCTTCTCTTCTTCTGTTTAATTCATTCCCGCGCTCACCTTTTCACCTGCCCTCTAGGCTCTGAAAGGACACGGTATAGACCGCCACCTGCTGGGGCTGAAGCTGCAGGCCATCGAGGAGGGACGCAGTATTCCCAAAATCTTCATGGACACGGCGTACGGCCTGGCAACGCACTGGAAACTCCGAACTGGCCAGGTGCGTTTGTGTGCCTCTTAATTGGAGTTTTTATTTTATTTTATTCTATTTTTTTTATGATGCAAATTCTTAAAATTAATGGTGATGTTGTTTGCGTTGGGGAGAAAGAAAATCATCAATTTAATGCTCTCAAGAAATTAGTCACAAAATTGCTGAGCTTGAAATTCTGCAGCCTGTCAGGGTGCTCACTGTTCTTCGATGAAGGAAAAAAGCCTTAATAAATATCAACATGCAATCAATCAACCAAGCTTTGTAAACAAAAAACAACAACAAAAAAGTTCCATTTATCTACAGGTGGCAGCTTCTCTTAGATGATCTTGAGTGAAATCTAGATTTTAACATGTTACCTCTCTTTTCCCTTCAGGTGCCTGCAAACACAGACAGTGTGATGTGCTTCGGGCCTCTTGTTCCCGATGGTTACGCCATATGTTACAACCCGCAGGCCGACCACGTCCACTTTTCCATCACGGCCTTTAACTGCTGCGAGGAGACGCATGCAGAAACACTCGCTGTCACCCTGAAGGACACCTTGTGCCAGCTAGAGGAACTGCTGCAGCCTACTGTGTAGAGCTGCCCGAGGAGATGATCCCACTCTTCTGCACCGGGGGGGGGGGGTCTTTTTTTCTTTTTGCACAGAGATTACGTGGAAGTCTCGATTGTTTTTTTGATTGTTTGAGCAGCTGTTTCTCAGAGAGCACCGATGACTGAACCCAGTGACTCGGAGGTGCTTGTGATGCTTTTTTTTTTAACGCTTTGAATGAATCACTAAATTTCCTGCCTACTAGCTGAGCAAACAAGAGGTGCAGTTACAGCGTCGGATGCACTTGCGTGCGAATGCTATCTTCGTACGAGAGCAAAACCGATGCCGAAGCCTTCCTGACACTCCAGCATTAATCAAAACAAGCCAACGTGTTTAAACTGGTAGCACTCCTTTAACATGTCATAAGAAGACAAGTAGCCCTGTGCAAACCAAACACAGCTCATATTCTGTATTGCAACCACTGTAAATTGAGAAATGTCAACAGAAAGGGTCAATTTTGGAGGTTTGCATGTCAGCGTTTGAAAGGGACCAAAAGAGAGGACGCTTGTTTTGAACGGTGGAGGTCCCAAGTGGAAGTTGCTGCTGTTGATATGAATTTGTTGATGGTTTTGGCTGCCTTGCTCGGGTATGTTCTGCTCTTAACTGGCAGGACTGGTTAATAAAGTCTTTTGTCATGTGACTTGCCTCTTTGTGTGTGCAAATTGCTTGAGAGTACTTAAGTAGGGATGAAGACCCTGCAGATATCAGCTGCGAGGCTGAAGGGAAGGAACCTCCCTCAGGACCTGTTTTTGTATTATGCTGAAACACTCCCTGGTATGTTCATCTGACTAGATCTTTAGATTTTTTTGAACTTTTTAAAATTTACCACCAGAAAGAGTGGTGTGTCTATATATATAGAGAGAGAGAGAGAAATTTCTACTTAATTTAGCAACTTTGTTATTCATGCAGAGAAAAAAGTGCACATTAGCTTTAGCGAATCAACTAGCTAGACTTGGTTTTATTGTTATTGTTTATAATTTTGTTTCAATTTTTTTTTATTTTATTTTACTTTTTGTTTGCTTCACCTATTAGTCTCCTGTTTGACAGAAGATCCCTTAAAAGAGGTATTCCTCAACCTTTTCTATCGCGAAATTTTCAAGCTTTAGTGAGCGTACCGCTGATTGGACGAGCTGAGACCGGATACGACGCCACCAGTGGCTGTTTCACGTTTGGTTTAAAACCGGAACAAACATAGCACACCGCTGCAGCTGCCCGGCACCGAGCTGAGAGTATCATCAAACAGTGGACATAAAAGAAAAGGGACACGGGCTCATGTGGTCACCGGGTCATCTGTGACGCAGCTGCGGGGAAATGAAGCTAAAAATGAGATCGCAACATTAGCCAACATCAGGATTTTATATTTTTGTTTTACCGCGTTCCCATTTTATTTCTTGAACCTCTTCGGGTTTATCTAGTGTTTTTATTGTTTTGAGCGGTCATGAAGGGCTCAGTCTCTACCATCACAATCCGAAGCAGGAGGCGCAGCAGCGGGGCAGCCAGCCTCCTCTGGCCGTTCCTGGGTGCGTGCTTGTGGGCGGCGGCGGTCGGATACAAGCCGGTGATAATTGTTCACGGTTTGTTCGATAGTTCGGGGGATTTTAAAAACCTGCAGCGCTTCATTAACGAGGTGAGGGGAGAGAAACTGGTGCATTGTTGTCATTTGGGGTAGAAATAACATAAATAGAAATAATATGTTTGGAGGACTAAATGTACATAATGTACACAATAACACATGCAGGCCTCAAAGTCTATAATACCTCCTGTTATCTGCAGCAGTTAGCTGATAACACACGGCAACATGTGCAAATCTATATGTTACAGGAGTATTACAGAGGTAAAGTCAGAATCTTAAAGCAAGTTGGTTACTAGTTCTCCTGTGCACCCTTGGAAGTATAATCCAAGGAGATACATTAATGTACACATGTAATAGTTGAGTTGTAAAAGTGTAATTTGGTTTGTTGAACGAGTATCCACAAGTCCCCGGGGGTCAGATGTGTATTTACTGAACAAGCAAGGCAATCTGGATTTCTTTTCCTAAAATCTCTGCAACCCTCACAGAGTTTACAACTGCATTGAATCTAATGGAGTGGTTGATGAGGTAAATTCCTCATTTTTATACTTCTGGCAGATGGAGACGTTTCTGCAGGACAAAAAAGTGGACGTTCAGATTTCCCTCTGCTTATTCTGGGTTCTTGCCCTCTTACTAAAGAGCATTAGAGTATTATTGACAGTATTGTAAGCACATCTTGATCAGTCTGCAGCAAGATCAGCCCTGCTGTCTTCAGCCCTGCTAACGAGGTGAACCTTCTCTTCCTGCAGTCTCATCCTGGAACAAACGTGACCATCATTGACCTGTTCGACAGAAGCGCCAGCCTGCAGCCCATGTGGAAGCAGGTGGAAGGATTCAAGGCAGCTATTTACCCCATCATGCAGAACGCAGCCGACGGGGTTAACTTTATCTGCTACTCTCAAGGTGTGTGTGTGAATGCGCGCGCGCGCACACACGCGCGCTTGAAAATAGGAGCATAATTGTGGCATTCATTTAAGACCATAAAACAGTCTTGGTATGTTCTGTCGTGTTCTTATCACTGAACCTGAACTCGGAGTGACACAGTAAAACGGGAATCATTTACTTCTACATTTCAAAGCTGGCAGTTTACAATATCCTTTTATTCAGTTCATACATTTTTTATGCTTCTCTTCAGTCAGAGGCAGGAAATTCCCAGCCAGCATTTGGAATTCACCCTGCTCGAATGTCTCGGATGAGGAAACCTCTGGTGCAGGTTACTGGCCATTATAACTCTGCATCCCAATCCAGATTAATTTCTCATAAATTTTCCAGAAATTTACAGTTTGACTATAGCCAGGTCCAGATTTTTTTTACTTCCTCTTGGATAGTCAAATCTGACAGTAAACTTCTCTCTAAGCATCAAGGAAGCTCCTTTCATTTTGGTTCAACTGGAGGACTAAAAGCAGTAAAAACGACACATTTGTGTCGGTTACGTTCATATTTCTACACCTCTATGCTTCTACATTTTTATACTTGCACAGAAAATATACTTGTGGAATCGTTTCTAAAAGGACAAAGGTTTTTGTTTTTTGAAATCTTCGTCTTCGCCGAGCCGACGTCTAAGGCAGCTGCAGCTGCTCACAGACTCAGCTGTACATTCCTGACTAGTAACAGTATTGTTGCTGTTATTTCAGGTGGGCTGGTTTGCAGGGGAATCCTCTCAACTCTGCCTGATCACAACGTCCACTCCTTCATCTCTCTGTCCTCACCTCAGGCAGGACAATACGGAGGTGAGTTCCTCCACGGAAACACTACCTACCCAGCAGCCCTGGCAGATTTTAGTCATCGCTCTTCAGCATTTCACCAAAGCGTTTTTTGTTGTTGTTGTTGTTGTGTTTTTACTTGAGATAAACAAATAATGTAACCAGACCTGTGAACATTTGCTTGTTACAATGTATTGAATTAAAATCTACTTCTGCTTCTTTTGAGGTGTTTGATGTACTTTTCACGTTTCCCGTAATATAAGACACAAATTTGTTCTTGACTGGACTTCCCCCCTGAGCTTGTCTTTCACGCTGCTCTTGTTTCCTCTCAGACACAGACTACTTGAAGTACCTTTTCCCTCAGTTTGTCAAGTCCAACCTGTACCACCTCTGCTACACCGCGATAGGCCAGAGAATCTCCATCTGCAACTACTGGAACGGTGAGAATTGCTGCCTAGAATATTCTGCATTTGTTGTATCTGGTGGCGTTCAGTTATGTTCCTCTGCTGGTTAAATTTGAAAGTTGACTCTTTTTTTTAAGTTGTGCTACCTTTTTAAAAAGGAAAGTGATGTGCTCAGATTCTGGAACTGCCAAAATGCTTCATAAGCAAGTTTTTTGACGTACATCTTCTCCTCCTTCCCTCTTCTGCTCCTCCTCCTCCTCCTCCTCCTCCTCTTCCAGACCCCCACCACCAGGACCTGTACGTGAACAGCAGCGATTATTTAGCTCTGCTCAATAGCGAGAGACCGAATCCAAATTCAACAGGTCAGCAAATTCCTCAGGATGAAAATCCTCTATAAGTGAAATGTGTGTGACTGTCAGTGGTAGCACCTGTGTGACAAAACCGAGGGGAACGATCAGAGAAGTGTAAGAGGTTAATGTGACTGAGCCTGATCGGCGAACAACAACCTGCAAGTTGACTTACACTAAAAAAAACAAGACAAAACAAAAAAAATGCAAATAAAAGAACAAACGTGAAAACTTGCAACCAACAATGTGAAATCATCTTGTTCAGTGCCACAATAACATACGTATGTACTCAGCCTGGAGGCACTTCCACAAAAAAAGTTTTGAGTGTCATTTTTTCAGCGGGATGCAACCTGGAATTCCTCTTGTGTCATTTAAAAACGAAGGCGACGCTTCAGTCTGTCCTGTACTTGACGCTTATTTCATCTTCATAGGCAGCACACATTCACTGTCTTTCATGATTCCATCCCAGAGTGGAAGAAGAACTTCTTAAAAATCAACAAGCTGGTGTTGATCGGGGGACCGGATGATGGCGTCATCACTCCCTGGCAGTCCAGGTGAGTCCGTCCTCCATCTTTGTTCTGCGACTCTGCCTCCCCGCTGGCCGAGGAGGGGCGGTGAAGGAGTCTTTGGGCTTCGCTGTCCTCACACTGAGGAGGATATGAGCCTGAAGAGTCCTGCTCATGGCTGCGTGTTATCTGCTACTTTATCTCTTAGATCAGCAGTCAGCGACCTTTTTGTAATTCATGGTGATGAAACAGGAAGATCAACACTCTCATGTTTATACGATTTCACATAATCAGCAATATGTTTATTTTGTTTCTGGTGATTATTGGGTATTATTCTTTTTTTTTAATTTATCAACAAGCAAGATCATCTGCCTTGTCTCCCATAGTTTTTGTCACTGGGATTCAAACACGCAGGTTACAAGGCTTCAACACTTCTGCTGTTTTTCTTTTAATCATAGAAGTCTGTGTTTTTCCAGTGTCACACATTTTGCCTGTGGACGATCAGATGACTCTCATGTGACGCTCTCACATATTCTCTTTTAGTCAGTTTGGATTTTATGACGATAACGAGACCGTGGTTGACATGCAGCAACAAGATGTGAGTGCAAATCACACCACAGACACACGAACACGACAGTTTATTTATTTTCTCTTACGGTCCTGGGACTTTTTCCTTAAGTAACATTTAGTGAAATAAAGTGAAACTGAGTGTGACTGAGGCAATATGAGGTGGATAAACCCGTGCAAACATATTCCTTCCTCTTCATCTCACCCAGGTCTTCTTGAGAGACGTCTTCGGCCTGAAGACGCTGGCGGCTCGGGGGGATCTGATCTTGTGTTCTGTTCCCGGCGTGGAACACGTCTGGTGGCACTCGAACGAGACTGTTTTCCACATGTGTATTGAGAAGTGGCTGGTATAGAACACAAGATTTTTACAGCACACACACACACACACACACACACACACACTCATCTTCGACCCCACAGTGTGATAAGCTCTTGACTTCCACAGAGTATGAAAGAAACATTTGTGAGTCACTCCTCAGGAGGCGGTTAGTTAGACTTCCAAGACATCGAATGGCAATCTAGCTGTGTTGCCATGATTATGAGGTAATTTGACTTGTACATTTTCGTAATTGGGTTTTGTGTTTCTAAAGGGATCTTTTATCTTGTATTTGACATTTTAACTACCGGGTTTCTTGTCAGTTTGCACTTCAAATCACATGTTACTGCTGCTTGAAAATTCCAAAACTACTGTTTATGTGCTGATTTGTATCAGAAAAGACACAAGCTGTTAGGAGCATCAAAACTTCACATCTAGAAATGTGAAGTTGTAGGTTTAATAGAATTACAGGACTGAAAAGCAAAGGAGAATATTCTTCCCTTTTAAAGAGGCCATATAATGCTCGTTTTTAAGCTCATAATTTCGTGCTTTAATTGTCAAAAATCCTAATTTTTTCCTCATCCTGTCTATTTCTGCAGCATATGCAGTGTGTTCGCCTCGTTTGGTAAAACCTCGCCCCCTGAGAGCCAAGTGTGCTCTGATTGGACAGTTCATGCGGGCTTGTGCAAACTGCCCATCGCCCTACTTTGAACACTGATAGAACCACACACGTTAGAGCAAGAAGGCGATCAGCCTCAAAGCCCAGAGCGCTGATGAAGTTCCGTCGCCACACGTGTGGGACGAGGTACGTTGGCGTCGCAACATGCCGAAGCCAAGCGAAGTTAACTGAAAACATGGAAGAACTTACAGCTGCAAAGGGTTAAGTTGGGTCAAACACGGCAGGTGTCGATCCGTCCCAAATCAGCCTGGTGGAGTAAAACGCAAACAGGTTTCCAATTTCCTGGTGTGAGGACATTTCCATCAGAAATAAAGTTATTTTGCTGGATCACGGAACGATGAAAGAGCTTGAAGCAGCTCTGCGTATCACAGTGATGTAAAGAAGTCATGGAGGAAGAGGCTGGAGGCTTTCCAGGAGAGGATGACTCCCTTTGGTGTTCAACCTTCTAACCTCCCCTAACCTTTTACATGCGTCACGAATGATGTAGCACGCTAAAGCAAGGGGCCTCCAAATAGATTCAGCGGAGGCTCAGTGAATGCGAGTGGAAGAATATTACATTGTTTATTAGTTATCTAAAGGACATTAGAGCCATTGTAGTTAACGATGGCTGAAAAAGAAGATCGAAGTTTTGGAGAGTTTTATTGTTTGTCTCACTTTCCTGCACTCAGATACTGAAACAGACACCAGGACAGACCTGTTTTATGTATTTGCTGTAATCTGATTAAAATAAGGCAACCTTGGCTCAGTGGTTGGGTCACACCGGGCTCAAAACACATGCTCGTGATGCAATAGGCCTCAAGGCATCAAATGAGTGGCGCCTTATTCCAGGACCTGTCTCAGGTCTTGAAAAACCCTGCGTTAAGAAAAGGGGAAAAAGCAGAATATGGCCTCTTTAGTGAAGTGTAAGGATTTGGAGATCACTATAAAAAGTCTGAGGGTTATTCAAGACCAAAAATAAAAACAAAAACGTTCCAGCATGATTTATAATGCTGACATTTTGATAAAATGTAAAAAAAAAAAAAGCAAAAAAAACTAGACCCCAAGCTGTGGTAACCCTGATGACATCACCAGGTTTCTACTTCCCTCAGAACGTGTGATGAGATCCTCATGTGTTGTGAGTGTCCTTCATTTCTATGAAAATCTTAGTTTATTAGCTGAGAGCTACAGTATATCCATGTGTGTGTGTGTGTGGGCACACATACCTCAGAGAAACGCCACACAACACGCCAGTGCCTGAGCGACATCCTGTCATCTTGTCTACATGTACAGACTCACCGCCCTGCCCATCTCGAACGCAGTAATTTGTATCTTTTTGATCCTGCATTTTCCCATAATTCTCAGTGTGTTCATGCGATCATGAATAACTTGTGCATCCATGTTATTATTATTATTATTATTATTATTGGCAGCGGTAGTCGCTTTAGTAGATGAAGCCTTACATTGTTTTTCCCAACATGCCTCAGTGTTTTATGTCTCATACCGAAGTGCTAAGACACGCCGCCTCGAGTGACGGTGCTAAAAGTCGTGATGGAGGGGTGGAAGTAGAACAGTTGCAGAGCGGCAGTGTTTATATTTATGTTTACTCTCGTACGTGGAAACTTTACCTCCCATTGCATTTAGATATCTCAGGCTTTTGAGCAACATTTTATGCTTGTCTCACTGTTGTAAAAGGGATTGTTTCCTCTTACGGTAACTTTTTTGATATTGTCTGATGTTAACAAATCCCTTTCATACTTATAAAGGAAAAGGAAAACTCTAATGCGGATAACACAAGAGGTAAATAGCAATTTGAATGAGCAAAGTATGCATAGCACAATATTTTGCCTGGTGAGGGAAGATTAAATGTATAACTGCTATAAAGATGTTAATTATATTCAGTATTACTTTCATATTGTTGTATTCTTTGTTTCATGTATGCTTGTGTAAACTGACTGCCTAAAACATGGATTTAAGGGATGTATTTGTTTTTCTTGCTTTGAAAACTGTAAAAGTGGATACAGGCTTTTTAAAGACTCCAACGATTACAAAAACTTCTATTTTGACAGTATCCTATAATTTGTACAATGTGTGATCCACCATTAAAAGGTTTCATTGTCTATTCCTCAATAAAATAAGTGTGATACTGTTTTTTTTAATGTCATTCTTGTCCTGGAAGTTAGCCAACACACACCTGCCAACTCAAAACTGACTTCAACTTCCAATCCATCATCATCTTCCGCTTATTCCTACACATTAAGGGTCGCGGGGGGGCTGGAGCCTATCCCAGCATCAACGGGCGAGAGGCGGGGTTCACCCTGGACAGGTCGCCAGTCCATCGCAGGGCCAACATAGAGAGACGAATAACCATTCACACTCACAGTCACACCTACAGTCAATTTAGAGTATCAATCAGCCTCGTCCCCAATTGCATGTTTTTGGACTGTGGGAGGAAGCTGGAGTACCAGAGAGAACCCACGCAGACACGGGGAGAACATGCAAACTCCACACAGAAAGATCCCGTGCCTGAGCCGGGACTCAAACCCCAAACCTTCTTGCTGTGAGGCCACAGTGCTGACCACTGCACCACCGTGCAGCCTAACTTCCAATCAGAATGAAGGAATTGATTTTTTTTAGAGCTTCTCTTTATAGTCTAGTATCAGCCATTTTTTTGTTGTTGATCACAGATATGTATAGTATTAATGTATATTCCAATACAGAACAGTTGTTTTCCTTCATGTGTTTTCTTTTTATTTATACTCATTTGGTTGTTGTGTTTTGTCATTATTTTTAAACTGTTTATATGTATGTATAAATATGTACATGTTTATTTACATATATGTACATATGTGTATTTATGTATGTGTATGATTGTGCATATATGAATGTAAGTATGTATATATGTACACACAAGATGTTTGGTAAAATGTGCGGGCGCGCCAAACGTCTGTCCGGACAAAAAACACTACAATTCCATACATGCATTGCCACCGGATGGACACGGAGCCACACCGGATATGTGAACGCGGCGCCCCGAGAAGGCCCTTTTCCGTCTCTGCGAAGTGTGGTACAGAACGGCAGACACAAGTAAGTGAAAAATCACCTTTTTTGCCTACATAAGTTATAATAACTTACTATGGTCCGATAGTTAGGGAAGCATAAACTTCAGTTGTCTGGCAAATATGAGCAAAACGTGTAACTAAGCGTAAGTGTGGTTTTATTCCTCCATAATGTTGATGAACGGGCACAACAGCACCGAGCGCTAGCATGTGGCTAGTTTGTTAGCACATGTGGATGCGGCATGTAGGCTAGACACCTGGCCAGATTTCAGTCGCTATCAAATTTTGAACTCCCTGTAGTACATAGATTACGCGTATATTTCAAATTTTCTACTAGTTCGGCTACTTGGCCTGTGGTTAAAGTCCTGTGAAGTACCTGTGAATTTTTAAACGCGTGTTAGCTTGTTAGCTAAAGTGAGGTTGGATCTAGCAGGCGTCAACTCGGGCCCAGCGTTAATAGTTTGACCTGACCATAAATTTACTGTATCTGTTAGTGTTGTGAAGGTTTAAATAAGGATGGTGATGTCATACCATGCCAGGCTTTTTTCGTCATATCTTGAGGTTTAGACAAAGGCTTTGTTAGCTACAGTACCTTTATCAGTAAGTTTGACTGATCAGACCAAAGTACTGTCACTGCTCCAACTTATTTCAGGCTATAAATATTCATCCAACTTATCAGTTTGATTTGGTGTCTTGCACCTTTTTGTATTTGCTTGGATTTACAATTCTGAAAGCAAATTACTAAATTCAGCCCTTAGTAATTGTTAAAAATGATGATAAATCTCTACATTTAATGACAGGTTCTCCGATGATAGACGTTCAAGAGGAGAGTCTGCAGTGTACCTGTTAGGTTTGTAACGTCTTTGTTTTTCAGTGACTGACTGGGAGACTGCCCCCGCCGTGGCCGAGACTCCTGAGATCAAGCTCTTTGGCAAGTGGAGCACAGATGATGTCCAGATCAATGACATCTCCCTGCAGGTAGGCAGCGTTGAGGCGCTGGTGATGACTTGTGTATGGTAGCGAGGCTAGAGTCACGCCTGGACATGGCCTTGTTGTCCTGGTGTGCTTAAGTGCTCGCAGATTAGAGGTCTCTGCTTATTCATTGGCTGTAGCCTCCCGTGGCCCAGCCAATCACCAGCTCAGATACACGTCTGCTTCATAGACAACCTCAACATCGCTAAAGCCTAGTGAATTATGTTTAACTGACGCCTTTGTGTTACAGGATTACATTGCAGTGAAAGAGAAGTACGCCAAATACCTGCCACACTCTGGAGGACGTTATGCTGCCAAGCGCTTCCGCAAGGCCCAGTGCCCCATTGTAGAGCGTCTGACCAACTCCATGATGATGCACGGCCGCAACAATGGCAAGAAGCTGATGACCGTGCGCATCGTCAAGCATGCATTTGAGATCATCCACCTGCTGACCGGAGAGGTGTGTTCCCCTGACAACACCACCCAATCTAGACTGATGTTAGGGGGACAGATCTGCACCTATAATTAATACTTATTCAATCACAAATATTTACCAATGTTTAATTTGGCAGCAGGTTTTCAGGGGCTTCAATGCTGTTCTGAATTTTTTTTCCCCCAGAATCCCCTCCAGGTCTTGGTGAATGCCATCATCAACAGCGGACCCCGTGAGGACTCCACCCGTATTGGTCGTGCCGGAACGGTCAGGAGGCAGGCTGTGGATGTGTCGCCCCTCCGCAGAGTCAACCAGGTAACGTGACATTGCCTTAGTAAGATGGGGTGAGACACCGCCACTTTCATTTGTCCTGCATCCCTCTGAAGATAAACTATTGAATGGAGGGAGCTTTCCGGTACACACATTTGTTATGAATTGTTTCTTGATCTGATTAATTCTAATGCATAAACTCTAAAACACCAGGTGTCACTTTATTTGCACTCTTACATACATCAGATCTGAGATGGGTGTTATGTTTTTAGTGCTCCCTGTAGTCCTGTTACAATCTGGAATCTTGGAAGCGAGGCTAGAGTCACGCCTCGATACTACTCGTTGTCCTGGTGTGCTAGAGTGCTCGCAGAGTAAATGTCTTTGCTTATTCGTTGGCTGCTGTCTGCTGTGACCCAGTCAATCACCAACTCAGACACACGTCCACACCGGCTGATTTGTTCCAGTGAAGTTTTACTGCCCGGCCACTGAAACCTGTCTGATCTCGTAGGCCATCTGGCTGCTGTGCACGGGAGCAAGAGAAGCTGCTTTCAGGAATATCAAGACCATCGCCGAGTGTCTGGCTGATGAGCTCATCAATGCTGCTAAGGTAAACGCTTCTCCATTACTCAAGGCTTTAAAATGTCTTACTGACCAGAGCTCCAACAGCTGGCGTTGGTCTTTGAGTGTGTGCCATTACTGACTTGAGTTTCTCCTCCAGGGTTCATCTAACTCTTACGCCATCAAGAAGAAAGACGAGTTGGAGAGAGTCGCCAAGTCCAACCGTTAAAAATGTTTGCTTTCTAACAAAACAATAAAATTTGAGTAAATCACTGATTTCACGTTTGTCTTTTTTAATAATTCCACTCAGTGTTTTACATGAATTAAATGTGAAAAAAAGAAATGAGCAGGACAATTGAACAGTTTAATTAGGATCATTACGTTTGTTATGAAGTGGTTGGAAAGCTTAAAATTCTGCATTCTACACTTTGAACATCCTGTAATTGGGACCAAGACAATACTTGTGAGCAGACCGTAAAGGACACCAAGACAAATTCATGGGAGCTCGTCATCTCGCGTGTACATGATTGAAGTTGTGTGCTAGCAAACATGAAACTCATTTCTACAGTCATTTTTAACTTCACACGGGCTGCAACACTCCTAACCTTCTGACTGGGACATTTCCACTGAATATTTGAACAAGCTGCTTAATGAGAATGGCATTTGTATCCCTCTTTACATTCTAGGGATCATTCGTTAGTTGCTTTTTCTGAATTTGACTTCAAACGCCGCTTATATCTCCGTAGCACTCGAGTTAAAAACACTTGCTGGAGGTGGGTAAAGCAGTTTGACTGCTGGATCACAAAATCCTGCAAAAACCTCAACAGGATTCCAGAATGTGATTTAGCTGTCTTCCACCTCTACAGAGAGACTAAAATGGAAACACTCCACATCCTGGCTAGATTGTTCCTCGCTCTGGTTGACCTTGCCTGGACTGAGGTCATCAGAGAACGCGCTTTGACATAGCAGTGTTTTACTGTCTTCATCAGGTTAATATCGGAATATTGCAGTCCATGTAAATCATTACCAGCTTTTCAGAAACTACAAAAATGTCACAACCTATTTAAATTGTGAAATTCTAATGGATTCAATGGCATCCCTGGATTTATGTGCGCTTTTCCTTCTGGATGGGATCGGCTGGTTCACTACAAGTAACTGCTAGCAGATGTCACAGTTGGATCACGTCCCCATTCATCAGGTTTTCCTCTTCAATGAAATGAACATAAACTTTGGTCATCCGCGGCCCAACCATGATCGTGCGCTGTCATAATCAGAAATAAGTGTGCTTTTTGTTGATGAGGAGGCAGACTGAGGACAGCGATGCTCCCAGCTTGGAGGCCTCGCTGCAGGCCGTAGGCAGGAGGGTGTAGTCCTGCAACTTCTGGAAGGCCTGCGGAGACGAGGAGGAATGATCTGGTCACTGCTGACATAAGACAGGAAATATCGCAGCGGCGTGACAACACCTGAAATAACTCAAAGGGGGTCAGTGGTGCGCGCGCATGTGTGTGTGAAGCATCGGGACCTCAGGCCGCCTGCTTTTGTATTACGTGGTGAAAGAGACTACAAAGGCGTAGAAACAAAACTTGAAAAGCAACTGTTCAATAAAAGTCCTTTTCAGGCTTTAGTAAGCGTCTTTCAGTTGTAAATACAAGTGGCCTAAGGTTCTGCCCCATGAATAAAATCTTCAAGAAATAGTCCTGTTCCACCACGGGAGAGTCGACGGCTGTAAAATCTAATAATCCTGCAGGAGTCTTCCAAGAATAATAACCTGGAGGGAAATTTGCTTCTTATTGCTCCAAAGCGCAGAGAGCCCAAGACTGACCACATAACATATTACTGGAGTCTTCTCTGATATTAACTCATTGGATTTAATATCAGTTTGATTATTTTGCTTGTGATTTTGAATACGTTTGTTTTAAAAAGTGATATAAATGCACAGACATATTGAAAAACAATACCAGCTCCTTTTTCTCGTGTCGCTGCTCAGACCTCATTACTTTTCCGCGTACCGCTCGACAGCCACCGCAAACATGACATTGGTGAAATAGCTCCACTTCCACTTGTACAAAACCATAGGATATTTATGTCTTAATGTGAATTTGAGAAGCAAATCTGACTTAAATCTTGCGAAAAGAACAGTGAGGTATGGCATTTAAGAATCTGCAGCTTGAAGACGGCCCTCAGTGACTCACGGGGATGCTGTCGGGACATTCCTCCGCAGGTCGGTGGAGCAGGAAGTCCCGTTTCGATGGACCTTTTATGTAGATGCAGTTAGCCGCCGCTTCCTCTGGGACAGTGAGTACTTCATAGTGGTGGTCAGTCAGCTGTTCCATCATCTGGAGGCAGAGACACAAATACTTCCTAATAATACTGCATACCAGGACCGCGCCCACCAACAAAGACTCACAGTCCCATAACTGATGAGCAGTCAAGAGAGCTCTTCTGACAAATATAACACAAGTTCTGGTTGAATCAACCCGTTCAGTACACCAATACTACGTACAGTTCAAATTACTCTCAAGGTCAAGTCATCATTCAGAAATCACAATCTTATTTTCCAAATGTGAATTTACTTGGGCAGTTGCTTAGTAAATATGTTGATTCTTTAGGTTTCTTCTAAAAACCTGCTGGAGATAACAGTATATTTTGTGTTTTCGATCTTAATTTTTGGGCACATTTAAATGATTTTTAATTCCATAAAAATGGAAATAAGTGTAAGATACAGTATAATACTATAATTCCCAATCAGCTCAAACTAAACTCTTGCTGTTTCAGGACACGGCTTTGTTGTTTATCTGTTGCATGAATATATTGCCGATCTAATAGGAAAACAAAGGGTACGATATCAACAATCTACCAAAGCAAATCGGTAGAGAACTAACACACAAACCACCTGACACACACACACACACACACACACACACACACACACACACACTCTCACCCTGAGGGTCTTCTTGGCCCCATCACTGTTGCTAATGATGATTGTGTCGGCCCCTCCCATGGAGCAGATGTTCTTCAGTCGAGCTCCACCACAGACGGGGACAGTGGACACAGCAAAGTCCTGGACAGACAGAGGTAGAAAAAGCTCACCGACACACCCTCCCCCTACTTTATCGTGCAGTTGGAACAACAAAAATAGTCAGTGACTATCAAAGTTACAGGAAGATACTGGATGATGTGGCACCAGTAGTGTCTGGGCTAGAAATACCAGTATGTAGTAAGCACTGACAAACTTTATAAACCATTTTTAGCTGTATTTTTTTTTTTTTATATTTTAATCATTATTGTTATGATTCACATCATAGCTTTAGCTTCAGTGATGATGTTTAAATCATTATTTTTAATGGCTTTTGTTTCTTTTTTTTAATTCTTTTTTTTAAATTCTTTACATGAAAGGTGATATATCAAATCTATTGTATTTGCTAATTTTATAAATGATAATTAAAAAAAAACAAGCACAATAGTTGAATAAAAATCCTGAAACTTGACACCAATAATCTGTCAGGAAATGCTCTTCCCCTTTTATTCCCACTTGTGACCCCATGAACCCCCCCCCCCCATCGCCACCCACATACTCACACTAATTTATACCAGATGTACACAGAGCAGCAACAAACACAAGTAGGTGTGGCGTGTGTGTGTGTATTTGTGTGTGTTTGTTCAGGGCAGAAGTGTGTAAAGGCACTTAAGAGCAGTGAAAAAAATCAATATTAATGGGCGGGTCATGTGCGGGGGGGGCAGGGGCGGGGCACACTGTGTGGTCTCCATTATTTGGATCCTTCTCATTCATCACTGTTTACAGACTGTAATCCCCTAAATGCAACACTGCACATGGCCACCTGCTCACTTTGGCAGTAGGGTCGTTTTCTGGCGACCATCTTGGCGCCGGAACAGTCTCCGCCGTTCAGAAATTAAAATCAACTGAGTATCTTACAGTCAAAAAACATTCTGATGGCTGGATTACGTCTGTTGAGTAGTCCTGAGCAGTTACCCTGAACGTGTCCGCCAGCACCTCCGCTCCTTTGCGGTTGGTGTGAGAGGAGATGCCCACAAAGAACTCCCTCCCTGTGAAGAGGACGTCGCTGCCCTCCAGAGTGGCCCCTCCTGAGTCCCCCTCTTCAGCCCCCATCTCTACCACGGTCAGGTTCAGCTCTGACATCACCCGCCGTACTGCTTCCACCTGCGGAGGGAGAGAGAGAGACAGAGAGAGAGAGAGAGAGAGAGAGAGAGAGAGAGACAGAAAGGGAGAGAGGGAGAGAGCGAAAGGGAGAGAGAGAGAGGGAGAGAGCGAGACCTGTTAGATTTGAGTTCTTGTTTGCATCATTTTCACCGTCTAATTAATCCAGGCGTAACTTTGTTTACTTGTACTTGTTTAACAGTTTTTATGTTTGACTTATTGCTAACAAGAACTACAATATAACCTAGTTTGGAACATTATGGTTCCAGGGAAATTAGAAACCCTTTTCAATAGCCTTTCTAACTCCTATTAAATAATTCAAATTAATGGTTAGTGTATCATAGAGCAGTGTTATTCCACCCTGCACCCCCCCCCCCCCCCAGAGAGTCACTAGCCTGCATGTTTGAGAGGTTCCCCTCCTCCAGCACACCTGATTCTAATGACCGCGTTGTTATCAGGATGCACCTTCGTCTGAGTCAGGTGTGTTGCAGCAGCAAAACACACGACCAGCCTGGAGAGAACAGAAGCTGTTTGGCCGGGGTGCTAAGTTCTAAGTTTGTTCACAATGCAATCCAGTTTTTTTTGTGTGATTTCATTGGGTACTGGGGTCTGTCTTTGTTCCAAAATAACAGAATTTTTTTTTTTTACATATTTATGAACTTGTAACAGCAAAAAAAGTATCATGTTGGAACATTTCTTTGGTATACGCCGTGAGGCAGAGGTTTGATAGGCCCTTTTCACGGCAGCGGTTCCTGATTTGACATAGCAGGTAAACGCGTAACTGATTAGAATGAATTATTGTCTCCATCTATTTAATGTTACAGTCATTATGGTGAGGCCTCATCATCATCATCATCACAATTACAGGGCTCCGTAGCCCCTCTAAAGGGAACAGGTCCACACTGGGAAAAGGACCCACTGGTGGCCTCACACAGGCCTCCGATCCTGCACACCTACAGCGTAAGAATGCCCCCAACAGGGAGGACACGGATGGTGTCGGAACCGGCGTTTTCAAGTAAACCTGGGCTCAAACCAACATTAACTCCCGTCATCGATTCTTTTCACAATCAAGTCGATAAAATACCACGAAAATGTAAATCTGATATCCAAACACACCAAGCCTCTGTTTTCTGTAAAAAAAAAAAAAAGAGAGAGAGAGAGAAAAGAAGTCCCAAACAAAAAAGCAAATACTGAAAAATTAAGAGTCCAGAACCTGAAAATGTTTGACATTTTTGCTGGAAAAAAAAAAGACTAAAAAAAATTCACCACTGATCGTTGAATATTGATGATTATGCATCACACTGGTGCATCAGAACATTTGGTAGCTAGGTGACGCATTGATACAGATGGATGAATTTTTACGTTCCGAAACTGTCCCGCTCAGTTCCAGGAAGATCAGCTGAGCGTGCACCCGTAAACCAGAGTGCTAAATTAATTGATAGAGTTTTAATCTTCTTTCTTTTTTTTTTTTCAAGGAAATTCCAATCGGATTATAATTAGTATGAAATGACATCGTTCTTTTCCAGAGAACCTTTTAACTAAAGTGACACCAGAAACTCTGACATCCATGAGCTCAGCTGCCATTATACAATCAAACCTGAGGACAGAAAACACAAGCAAATGCTGACATCACGGAAATGGTGACAGGAGCTGGAATTTTTTCTGCCTTCTGTCACTTCCTAATTATTTTACAGTTGTTTTTGGGGGGTTTTTTGGCCTTCAAAATGTCTTAAATTGAGTGAAAAGTTGTTTTACATCCTAAGATGATTTATTTAAATAAATTATTTCATTTCAAGTCCAGAATTCAATTGCATTCAAATTGCTATGAAAAGGGAAAGAAATTGTTGAGGTATGTTCTCCTCCGTGGGGTTACCTCGCTACGCCGCTGCTGTTTGAAGGGCCTGGTGATGAGTGCTGTGTCTCCCTGGATGACGGCCACATCCTCAATCCTCCAGCTGGCTGGCAGCTCTGGGTCAGGGGGAATCTCAATCAGCTGCAGGCCCACCTTCTGCCTCAGTGCTCCGGTCAGGCAACCGAACTGGCGTTGAGCCTTGGCCAGGTCCACTGAGACCTCTCTGTTCTCACCATCATCTCCTGCTGTCTTCCCAAAGGTCTCTGGGATGCCCCGAACCACGGCGTGGGTGAAAAGGCCATAAGGGCACACGTTTGCCATGATTTTACTTGAGTGAAAGTGGTAGCTAAGTACTGCAGTCAAAAGAGAAAACAAAAAAAGATGCAACGACTTCGGTCTTGAATTCAGTTGATGGAGTGAATCAGGAGGAAAGTGGGGAGCATCTTCATCCTTGACTTTCTGCTTCTCCTTTCATGTCAGACCTCCAGCAGAGACTTCCTCCAAGCATTCTCTCAGACGGCAAGAAAAGGAAGGAGATGCTCTCAGCCTACGACCACAGAGGATAGAAATGTTCACGCGGGCGGACACAAACGCACAAACAGCTGAAGGCTTCAGTGCAACAGGGCCATTTCCAGTTGTAGTTTAAGACTTATTTTGGAGGGATTATAAACCACATGATCACATAGCACTGTAAAACACAATTCTACAGTGACGTAATGATTGTCGGTTCATACAAAGTCTCAACAACAACAACAAAACTGTATCAAAAGATAAAGAATTCAAGGCCAGCTGAAATAACATGCAGGAATATCAAGTAAACAAAGGAGCATTGTTCCAGGTTGGAATATAAGGAAACATTATTCAATAGGCCAGCAATAAACTGTGAAGCCTCTCTATATCTGGGCAGCGGGGTACACTTGGGACAATCGGTCTTTTATCATCGTCCCTGTAACTCAGCAGTCACCCACTGAGAGGCTGCAAAGAGGGACTTGGATCTCGTCCACAGAGGATGCCTCGTACATCTGTTTCATAAGTTATTAGACAAGGGCTTTGGTATTCCGTCCATTTGGGTTTGATATGCAGCATTCTGCACACCGTCAGATGATTCCTGATGCAATACTAACTTGATGATTTTATCACGCACCCCCCCCCCCCCACACACACACACACACAACTTCTATCTTTAAAACTGCAATATCCGATCAGAAGAGAACAGCCGAACGCAGTAGAAAAAATATTGTGTGAGTGTTGTGCACCGCCCAACCAGTTCAGCGCTCCTGCCTCAATAGTTCTGATGATGTTCAATATTTTCCAGCCTGGAAAACTATCTTCAAAACTTTAAGAAGTTAGGCAAATATTAAATACAAGGGTGAAACGATACGTGCCTGCCCCGTCCGAGCGTAGCAGCCTCACGCTCCGCCGTGTTTCCCTCTGCTTGATTTAATTTCCAAACAGGGTCAGTTCCCGTTATCCCCCTTCTCCTTTCCCCTCGGTCTGTCTCTC
Source organism: Aulostomus chinensis (assembly GCF_037954235.1). Taxonomy (NCBI): domain Eukaryota; kingdom Metazoa; phylum Chordata; class Actinopteri; order Syngnathiformes; family Aulostomidae; genus Aulostomus; species Aulostomus chinensis. The sequence goes on from NC_141341.1 coordinate 10,903,066, forward strand.
CCACTACACGTTCAATGAGACAAACTGCAGACGTGTACTTCCGGCTTGGCATTTAAAAATAAAACACCCTTTCTTGAACACGTAATTCCACATTCGTACTGTAATTTGTGTGTATGGTAAAGTTTAATCAAAAAAAAAACGACCCGATAAAAGAAAACGCGATAAGTTCAAACGCGATGGTTGTTAAGCTTACAAAAAAAAACAGTCCTTGTAAACTTAAATCTTGCAAAATGGTTGAGCTCTTATTTCTTCAAGTGTACAAATACGTACTTCCGGTATTTTCGATCGCATCTTTGGTTCGACACGGCTCTCCTACCCTGTCACCCCATCCCCCACACGTCCTGTGCGGACTCAATCAAGGTTGATTTTACTGTTGAAAACATAATTTATGAGCTTTTTACGCGCAATGAAGATGCAATTCATTGAATCCCGTTGAGTAAAGCCTCATATCTCCGGGTAAAATAGAGCCGACCAGGTGTGCTATTTGAACACAGTGTTGTCCAGAGTGAACTAGAAGTATCTTAAAACATATATTTTACAACAAAATAAAAATTACCAGAGTTTTTTTTTTCGCCTTAGACAGCTGATGTTCACTCCAATTAATGTTAATTTGCTTTAGTTCTTTTAATTTTTAGCACAGTTGAAATCTCCCATAGTCCTATAAGCCTTCCCTGACACCCGGCCCTTGTATTAAGACTGAATTAATGACAGTTTGTGTTTTTCTTCTCGGATTAAGGGCTGAAAGACCCCAATAATCCAACTGAATTGTTTACTAAAGGTCAGAATCTTTATCTGCTGCCTTTCCTCCCTGCCTCTACTCTTTCAAATAAACATTCAGCCTTAACTTGAACCGCCTGCAGTGAAACAGAATGGCAAAATAAATGGCTGCATTAACCTTATCAGGTTCACAGTTGATTAAACATAGCCCTTTATCTGATCTTCCTTGTCTTATTTCTATTCAAAGTCATTATAGATTACATATTTCTAAGTAGTTCCTGTCTGTTTTCGTCTGTGTGACACGGCAAAAAAATAAAAATAATCTTTTAAGCCTTTCCTGAAATGTGGGTCAAATGATGTTGGACTGCTGGATAAGCAGGTTGCCTCATCAGGCACGAAAGAACGCGTTCACTTAAACAGTATCTAACATTTTAAATGGCAGCCTTGTGAAACGTGCCGCAAATTATAAAGCGCTAATCTGGACTTTTTGCTGAACCTTCCTCATTCGCTGCTTCAGACGATGGTAATGCTCATGCATCCTTGTTTGACAGATGGCCGTGAGCTTGTGTTTCTACCGTCTGAGTGCTGTTGAGAGGGTGGGACTACTTTTTGACTTAAAACGGTGCAATATTCCCTTCTACTGTTTAGATTAAGTTACTGCAGTTTAGATCAACAACGTATTCAGAGGCAACTCAGCTACATAGAAGAAAGACAGAAGAAATGTCTGTTTATCTACCAAGGGAGAGAAGATGTGAGTTGGTGTTGCAGCACGGGGATAATGGAGACTGTGGGGTGGTTGGGTGTGTGTGTGTGTGGGGGGGGGGGGGGTGGCAAGTTGAGGGCACAGACAGGATTAAAGAACACCATCTGTGCGAAGAGATCTTCAGCCAGCACACAAAACATTGCGGGTCTGAGAACCGGCACTGTTCCTGCGATTCAACTTCTCACAGCCTCGGCGCCCCAGTACAACCACGAAACTGGACTCCACTTCCTCAGAATTCATTCATAGGGGCATGGCATAATTATGTGTGGATGCCAGAGTGATTATTACTTAGTTCATTTATAAACATCTGTTGAGAGCCAGTGTTTGTCCACTGTAGCATTTTTTTAATCAATACTTGAATCAGTGACTGTATTCATCCATCCACCTTGTGTTTGTGTGAACTGGTTTCAAAGAGGCAATTTGGTAAAGTGCTTTAATTACCTTTAAGTTAGAAAAGGACCAAATGCAATCCATTTATCAGCCAATTTTTGTGATTTGAAAGATTTGCACCCTGCTAACAATAGTGTGATGTTCCGTGTTATACAGCAATAAGACAGATGAAACACCATTTTAAAAAGATGCAAACGATTAATTTCTTTGTGGTCATTTCTTTGTGCGATTTGCAGAATGAAAGTAAAAGGCTGTAAAAGTGGAGGTGCAAATGATTTCTGTGCTCATTTAAAGTCTGATTTGAAGCATAACCAAGTTGGATGTTGAAGCATAACCTGTCAAGTATATGAAATATGCATGTAACTAAAATATTCCTATAAAATACGGAGGGCAATAACATAAAGAAATCGATAAACAAGCAAAAACCCCTGGTGTGTCCTAAACTTCCCATCCACCCATCCATCCATTTTCTTCCATTTATTCCGATTAAGGGTCATGGGGGGCTGGAGCCTATCCCAGCATCTACAGGTGAGAGTCGGGGTTCACCCTGGACAGGTCTCCAGTCCATCACAGGACCAACACATAGAGACAGACAACCATTCACACTCACAGTCATACCTACAGTCAATTTAGAGCATCAATCAGCCTCGTCCTCTCTTGATGTCTTTGGACTGTGGGAGGAAGCTGGAGAACCAGAGAGAACCCACACAGGAACAGGGAGAACATGGAGACTCACACAGAGAGATCCTGTGCTGGAGCCAGGACTCAAACCCGTAACCTTTTTGCTGTGAGGCGACAGTGCTGACCACTGCACCACCGTGCCACCTCCTATACTTCCCAATTTGCATTAAAACCTGATTCAGAGTCCAAGTCCCTGCAGCTGGCACAGTGATGCACAGCAAGAGGGTTGCGGGTTCAAATCCGACAGCCTGCCTTGGCTTTTCCATCTAGTGCAGGTTCTCCGGGGGTGAACCCACCCCTCAACAATCACAGCTGAGATTGGCTCCACCTCCCGGTAACCCTGAACAGGATCAGTAGTATAGACAGTAGATGGATGAAGTAAGTTCCTACTTTACCCAGTATGAAAGCCTTTAAAAAAAAAAGAAGAAAAAAAAGAATGTATTTTGCAACATATGAGTCAGGTATTTTGCTGTAAAATATTAATATATGATATATGATAGGAGACAACAATATGGAGAAAAAGAGATGCGTTCCATACTTTGATCCTCACTTCTCCAGTTACTGTGTTAAAGCTTCTTTGAGTAAGATACTGAACAGCTTCTTACACTATGGCCTCCACCATCAGAGTGTGTGTGTGTGTGTGTGTGTGTGTGTGTGTGTGTCTTGTAATAATATCTTGTTCTGATTTGGATTCCATAGGTCCCATGACATTGAAGCTATTGGGAAAAAAAGGTACAAATTTTGCTGTCATATGAGAAACCAATTGAACGCTAAACTATTGACATAAAATGTAGACGGCAATAAAATAGAAGGAATATGAGACATGTGGTACTGATTTGGAGTCCAGCACTTAAAATGAAAACTGGTAACTTTATGTCAACAATTAAACTTGTGAAATTAAAAAATGTAAATATTTATAAATTCTGTAATTTTTAAAGGCCCGTGACATGAAAACAGTTTGGAGTTTGTGGAGGAACTGGTTAGCATTTGATCACATTAGCCAATAGCATTGAATGTGCACCAGAGAGTCACTCTGGCCCAACTCCCGGCTCTCTGCTAGCTCTCCGCTGTGAACTTTGCTATGGTGAATAACTGAATCGTGGGGCTCCTCTAAACCTCCTAAACGCTATCGGACTGAACGGGTCAATCTGAGGAAGTGAAACAAATCATTGTGTGATGCTCAAATCAATTTATCTACCATTTTACAGCTGCTTCGTTCACAATGGAAGTCTGTAAATGGTAAACCTTTCTACCTAAGGGGCACTTAAAGTCCTTTACAGTGTTGTCTCATTCACACACACACACACACACACACACACACACACACACACACTGATGGTGGACGTTGCCATGCAAGGTGCCACCCTACTCATCAGAAGCAGTTATGGGTTCAGCGTCTTGCTCAAGGACACTTCAACATGGACTGGAAGAAAGCCTCTTTTGGAGCAGTGCACAACAAGAGGGGACGGGGGATTAAAACCGGGTCACTGTAAAACACATCGACGAGGGAGAAGGAGTAAATGACATTAGAGCATCTTTATGTGACAATTGTATTTTATTTGGAAAAGGAAAAAAAGCACATTGTACCGTTTATGAGTATTTGTTAGCATCTTGATGCATGTGTGGAAGGGATCTGAAACAGTCTGAGCCGCGGCGGGAGTCACCATCTCCAGGAAGATTTCAGGCTTTTGGTTGTGAGCTGCTGTGAAATTAATTAACTGGTAAACAGCTTATTCAGTCTGAGCACACTTGGCCCCCCCCCATCACAAGACTGCTGTCAGCAGACCGTCCCTCATGCTGCCATCACGTCTCCTATTACAACTAACAGATAATATGGTTAAACTGCCTCCCTCTTTTCGGGCTTAGTCTCGGTTTCTTTTGCTGTCTAAGATGCCGAGTCGATTCTGTCTCACATAATCGATACACACACTCACAGAGACACGCATGCACATACACAGGCACACACACAAACTCATCTTGACTAAACGGATTCTTAGCTGCAGCATCCCTGAGAATTTTTTTGTTTTTGCTCCTTATAGCAAGGCCAGAGGTCATCTAAGGAAATCTCCAAACAAATTTGTCATTTTCTTTCATCTACCTTCTTTTCAGACAGTTCCACTTCAGTCTCTGCATTGTGACTTACTTCTACGAAATACTGCAGTACTTTTTTTTCAAAGAAGTGCACTGTAAGATGTCCTTTTTGCCACGCTGAAATAAAATGAACCTCCAGCCATTCTTAGGCTGCCATGTCAGCTGATCATAATTACATCTCCAAATTAAATTAAACATATTAGGGGAGAAACGCTGACAGTTCTAACATGGATGTTGAGACACGATAGCAATAGAGAGCATAAGAAGAAGAAGGACACATAAAACTCACGGGATGAGAGGGTGCTAATTGTCCATTTAGGGGTCTAACTCAGTAAGGTACAGTGGAAGACAAAGAAGGAGGGTGTGGACTTTAATTTGGTAGTTGCTCTGAATCATCTGCAGAAGTCAGTTTGATTACAGACTCGCAACATCCTGGGAAGGAGATTTTTTTTGGATAGAAAACAACATCAGGACTGGAGGAGTCATGCATCCTTCTCAACTTTTGATCGCAACACTGGGTTGTCTTCCCTTGGCAAGTATGTAGTACACACAAGAAGAAGCTTTAATCTGATATTTCGACGTTAAAAAAAGCGCTTTAAAATAAGTTCTAATGTGCTGAGTATTGCATAGAAGAATCTTGGGGGGTGTGGAGAGAGGTCATTTCTATTCCAAACATTCTCCTCCTGGAGCTCTCGATTGATTAAGCATGTAAGTGTTCTCGACAAGGACGGTTGTGGCTTTTGCTCTTTATGGATTTCAGGATTTATTTCCTTACTGAAGATGCAGTTAAAAAAAAAAAAACTGTCACAATGACCTAATTTTTGCATTTTACATCTTTTTCTTTTAGAAATCTGACCTGTTTTCAGTCAGTCACAATATCTGAACCTGATCAGTAGAATCAATAGACCCATCAACTGATGTGTGGTTATCAGGACAAAAAAAAATTACATGAAATGTGCTGAAAGAGACAGTTTGTAACAAGTATAAGTGTTGACTGCCAGATCTGGAAATAGAACCAACCTGTGTAAACTGCGGAACATTTTAAGTATTTTGGAACAATTCCGGATTCCCACTTGACTTGCTCAAAAGCAAAAAGTGCATTTTCCGGAAATGCTCACAGTGAATCCGTCTCCTTTAAAAAAACCGAAGCACCCTTGATATTCGCAGATTTTTTTTGTTGCTTGTGTACTAAAGTATTGTTGAGAGCGTTTTAACTTTTCACATACCGGGCCGGTACAGTCACTTCAACTGTATATCTGAGAGCAAAATGTCAAGGATTGTATCTACGGCCAGAAAACTATGGGTAAACTGAAGAAGCTGTTGTCTCACCTCTTTACAAAAACTATGAGGAGGGAAATGAGAAGTAGAGGATTGTTCCCAAACTCTCTTCAGCCAGTCTAAGCTGTGGAGTTCTGGAATGTACTATAAATTCCCTCTGGCAGCAAAATATGTACTCAAGAAGTCCCTCATCTTGAGCGTTGTTGGCATTCTTATCAACAAAATGAGGGACAGGTCCAAACGTGTGATGGGATAAACAAAAACATAGCAGTCGCACATATTTACAAAAACCATGTAAGGCAGACGATAATAGAGCGAGTTAAAAACATGACAAGTCTGAACACCGGAGCTCCCTTTCTGGGCGTTTTAGTGGTGCATCCACTCGTATTGTTTTGAGCCCTGCTGCTTTTCTTCAGGTCAAAGCACCATTAAGCAATGATGCACCAATAAATTGTACAGAAAGAGCGCCAGGGTGACTCTTTCTCATTTTTTAACATGTAATGTTGCGCTGTTCCATTTTAACCAGCTGCTCTATGTTGTTTCTTGTGTCTTGAGTTCATTTTCTCTGATTTTCTCCAGCTGGTGTTATTTCATCTTCTGGTATCTAGATATTGGATAATACTCGTCTTCACGGAACATTTTGTTTGTTTAATATCTGTTTGCCCCCCCCCCCCCCCCCCCCCCCAGCCTGTCTGACCTGTTACACCTGTCTGTTCCCTGCCATCTCGCCTCTGGACTGCTTAGAGTTTCCCCAGGAATGCCCTGCTGGGCAGCACTGCCTGTCAAGTACTGCAATGGGAAAAAGAGGTAAGGTGTGTGTGTGTGTGTGTGTGTGTGTGTGTGTGTGTGTGTGTGTGTGTGTGTGTGTGAAAGGGACATGCTTTCAAACAATTTCGGGGATGAGAATCTGGTAAAATCTAAAACATCCACCTGTCAGCTCCACCCACTGCCAGCCTCTTTGGTCATCGTATGCCTTCCCTCTCTGCTGGCCCTGATAACTGCTTTCATCCACTCCTCCCTAACCTCTGCTCTGTTCCATCATCTCTCAAATATGCTGCTGCACCACCCAGTCTCAAGAAACCTGGCTCTGATCCCAACAACTTCAATAACCTGTGCCGCATCTCTAACCTACCACTTCTCTCAAAAATCCTGGAAAAAGTAGTAGCATCTCAGCTTCATTCTCATCTCCGTAACAATAACTTATATGAAAACTTCCAATCTGGTTTCCGTCCTCATCATTAGCCGTCATAGAGACTGCGCTCCTAAAGATCACCAACGACGTCCTGATGGCAGCTGACTCCAGGATTTTCACTCATTCTTATCCTCCTTGATCAGAGTGCGGCCTTCAACACCATCTCCCACACCATCCTCCTCAACTGGCTAGCATCTCTTGGAATATCTGGCCACCCCTGGACTGGTTCATTTCCAAATTCTCTTGCCGCACTCAGTTCATCCAGCTCAGGACATTCAATTCCCAACCTTCTCCCCTCTCCTCTGGTGTTCCTCAAGTCTCTGTCATCGGTCCCATCCTATTTATCGTCTATCTCCTTCCCCTTGGTCACATCTTCCGAGAGTACAACATCCATCTCCATTGCTAAGCGGACACCCAGCTCAACCTCTCCTCTTAACCCACCTCCACCTTCGCACACCCTCCCTCTGGTCTGTTTACAAGAAATCAAATCCTGGTTCTCCTCCAACTTTCTCAACTGGTTCTAAATCCTCTCTCACTGACACTCCCAGTTTCACCATCCCCACTGATAAGTCCTCTGTTTCCCCCCTAAGAGCTTGGGTGTTGTTGTCAACAGCTCTCTCTTTCCAGACCCGTGTTCCATCTTCTCAATATTAACCGCCTCCATCCGTCCCTCACTTCCGACAGCACTACCATCCTCGTCCACACTCTTGTCCCCCGCCACCGAGACGACTGTGACTCCGTCCTCTTCAGTCTCCCCCTCAAGTCCATTCATAAGTTGCAACTGGTCCAGAAGTCAGCCACTCGTGTTGTCTCCAGAGCTCCATCCATCAATCACACCACTCCTGGTCTCTAAAAACTCCACCAGCTTCCTGTCAAATTTTGCATGGACTTCAAAATTCAGCTCCACACTTTCAAGGTCATCCACACACACCCCCCATACCTCTCTGCCCACCTCCACATCAACACTCAGGTCAGCCTCCTCCATCGGCCTCACTGTGCCCTCTACCCATCTGTCCACCATGGGATCTAGAGCCTTCAGCCGCTCTGCCCCCCGCCTCTGGAACTCCCTTCGCCCCACATCAGGAACATTAACTCATTATCCATCTTCAAATCCCGTCTAAAAACCCACCCTTTCTAACTTGCCTACTCACTCACATTTGTCATCTGCCATTTCTGATTTTATTGCATTTATATTGTGTTCTTTTCACCATTGTTTGTGAGGGGACCCCGAGTGCCCTGAAAAGCGCCTTAGATAAAATATATTATTATTATTATCAATAATAATCACAAAGACCAACATTTAAACGTGATCATTTTTGAAGGTCTGTTTTAGTTTTGTTTTTTGTGTTGTTTTCTTGACATAAAAACAACATAGAATGAATCTCAGCACCATTTATCATCAGGCCTGTTAGCTCTGTGGCTTGTGAGATATGTCTGAAAATAGCTCCCTTTAGCACCACAGCAGGGATTACATGTTTTATATAAAGATCTATTTTTTTTATGTTATGTTTCTAATGAGTGCGTTCGACACTTCTCACCTCCTGGAACAAGAACTGTGCTGGGGGTGATGAACTTTTTGGGGTTTACTGCAGGTTAAACGACAGAAATAAAAGACAGGAAAAAAAAAAAAGTCCTTCACGGCTTCATTCGTGTCAGCATCAGCGCACGAGAAAATGTCAGATTTTCGACGGCTGACTTCTTTTGAAATGAAGTTGAAATTACTTGAAACAATAGTATTTACTCAACAAGTCACTAAAATTAATTCAAATGGGCATCTTCTGACCTACAATTTCATTTATTTTTTTTCATGAATGAAATGGTTTGCCTTCATCTGCCGGGAGTAATTCCAACACATTCAGGATGGAAAAATCGCATATGAAAAGAGGATAAACAAGCTCACACTGGAAGTACATCAAATCAGGGAATAGAGAATATGATATATAACTGTACTACAAATCCTCACGTTACTTTTCACGTATTTGTTTTTATAGTTACATCTCATATTTGGTTATTAGAAGCTTTCGTGGCTTCTCTTTGCATCCACAGTTTTCTTTGACCAGGTCACCGGATGTCTGCATGGACTGAAGAAACTTTAAACTCTTTCTCTGCTCTCGTAGGCCTACTTGAAGTGACGATGTACGAAAAGAGTTGCGCTCTTCCCTCCCAGTGCGGTGTGAGTGGGCAGAAATATGCCTCGGGCCTCTACTTCAACTACACCAACATCTGCTGCGATACGGACCTGTGTAACGGGGCCGTGTCCATTGCTGCCCTCAGGTGGGGAGGAGCAACTCTGTTCCTGCTGCCTGTACTCGGCCTCCTACTGGCCTGATCAGCTGGCTCCTGTTCCACATCATCATAGATGTGGTTGACCTTCCTGTGGTTCAGAACACTGGTTATGTGTCAGCAAATGAGGTTAGAAGATTCTTGTGTGTTACAAGATTGATAAACAGCCACCCAATAAATATTTTCATACTTATCTGACCAGTAATTTCTTTTTTTATCATTTATTTTGATGAAAATGTGACACTAGATGAAATTATGTGCACAAAACTGCCCTTTTTCTACTTTTACATTGAAAAATGAGCTCTTAACACACAATTCTCAGCCAGAGGGAAGAGTTGTCTGAACATTTGTTCATACTGTCTCAATTTGAACGTTCATTTTCAGGCCTCGGAAACACTGACATCTGCCAAAGATCACTTTATTTAGTCAAGACGTCCCAGAAGAGTTACACAGCTGTAGAGCTTGAGGTGAGAGTGTCAACTGCTGTTTCTCAGCTCAAGTCTGAACTTTTCACAGAAAACAAGGACAAAAACATCCTTGGTTCAAAAATAGATTTTGTAAACTGTTCCAGAATTATAAATAGCATAAAATTTCATTTTAGTCTTGACACTGCCAACATCAGAATATCTCTAATGCCAAGAGTTTAACCCTAATTAACTAAACCGCAGAGACATTTTCTCAGTATTATGCTTCATGACATGTACACTTGTGGTATTTGCTGTAGACACTCTTGTAATTACTCCACTTGAGTGACGTGTTTACCGTCACTGCTGTATACGCCTCTAACAATGCTTGTGTAAAACTGCGCACTTGCACACTTTCATTCTGGCCATCTCTATCTTAACACTCTCAAAAAAATATATCTAGAAAGTACAAATATTGGTTGTGTGCATCTGCCGATTATTCAAATTCCAGTTTATATCAAGACCATGATAAATTGTGTGTGGTAGAGGTTTTAAAGGAATTTAATAAAATATTTGAAAGTGCTTGTGAGTTGGGATGTGTGGCAGTATCAAAGTTGATAAGTAACATTTTGCTGTTAATGTCATCACAACATTTTATGCCATTAAACGTTTGAAATGTACTCAAGATCAGAGTGTGAATTCTTGAGTTGAAATTGCCTCCAGAAAGCATTTCACGTATTGAAAGTGAAAATCACAATACCCCTGACTGCACTAGTCACTGTTTTTATAAAAAAAAAAAAAAATTCTCAAATGCATAAATAATCAACCACTGTTTTAATCAAGATGAGTTTATTGGTAATCAATACAGGATTGTGTTTATTAATGGCTTCAAAATACAAAATCCATCATCAAAACTTACAGTCGTGCTATTAAATTGATTGTCTGCATTGCTGATTTACCTCTACAAATTTAGCGTCCACAGCCGTTTTCACTCTGTGGACCAAGTGCAGCGAGTATGGACTAAAGGGCAGACAGCGCAAAAGACAAAGAACAGAAGGAGGGTTCGAGATGTGAAAGAGCACAGCGCTGAATTAAGAAAGCTTTACAAGCGGTTTAAAAAAAAAAGTCAAATGAACTGAAACTAAATAAAAAAAGTAACATGCTGACAAGTTTATCAGGTGAGTTAAATGGTCCCTGAAGTAATATCAAATCTTGGACTAAGAAAACACTAGAATGGAGCACTGACATTATTCAGACAGTCCCTTTAATGTATCCATTTTAGAACGTAACAGTTCAGTCAAGTAACACCTGCCTTACACCAAACACACCATTCCTATAATCAAAGATAGTTTAAAAAATGGTCTTTTAAAAAAAAAAAAAAAAAATCAGATTAAATTGCACTTATGTTTTTCTTTTTTAAAATAACTTCCTACTGACATGAGACACACAAGGCTATCTTGAGCTCAAAGTAACAAAGACACTCCCAAAATAATGACAATGTGACACACCAGCCTTAACAAATGTTAATTAGCATAGCGCCATGCAGTCAGATTCCTCGACACAAGCTGCTAGTGCAGTTGGAGAAGGCCTATTGTCATTATTAATTCCAGTTCTTTCCAGCCTTTGACATTCAGGCTTAAAGAGTTTCAGACTGATGAAGTAACACAAAAGGATTAGTTTCACTGGCGACGCATGACGTGGATCATCTGCCTGCAATCACTAATTATACAACATTTTCATTGATAGATAAGTTCTGAACGATTCTGCATTTTTCTTATTGTCAAAAGATGAACATGAAAAGACTAAAGCTAGCAGTGGATTGACCCCACAACCAAGTATTTCTTGTGTACAATGCCTGGTAGTTTAACACTAAACCTACAGCGCAGTCATGCTAGCAGCTCAATGACTCAGCTGTTCTTTGCTACATGCTAACATGATGTGTGCTCACTTTGGTTGATAACCACTAGGCAACTATTCGTTCCCTTAACATTTTATCCAGTGCCATTGAATCTGAAATTCATATCTGGGAAAAAAACAACAACAACAACAACAACAACTGAACAGTAGACTACTCTGGTTATTTGCCACCAATTAAGACATCTTAGCGTGCTAACATCATGACGTTAGCATATTACCCATTATGCTTGGGATTCAGCATGTTAAGTGTGCTAACATTTATCAATCAGTGCCAAACCAGAGACCAGTACAGTATCTTTTTTTTTTTTTAAATCAACAAACCAATATACAAGATAAATATAAGTTTTACTGAATAATGGCCATCATGATCAAAGGCCATCATGCCATTACATTTCAACCTGTGAGCGTCGCTTTGTGTGTGTTGGTTGACAGCGACATTGTCATCAAAACCACAAGTTACAATCTTGTGGTGTTATTGATTTTTTTAATAAATCATTATCATATTTCAGTTTGGATGGGTGGCACAGACTCCAATAAAACCGCACAACTTAACACAGTCAGATTTCTTGACTACAATGAAAACGAGCACCAATTGTTAAACATTGAGACAATCTTACGTAAAACATCCTGAAGCCATTATGACCTAAAGCAACAATATGGCTGAATATGATCTACCTCACATGCACTATTTACTAAACTCCTGTTCAAGTAATACTAACACTCCCTTGTCAGTGGTTTAAGGGAAGTATTTCAACTCTTAAAAAAAATAATTAACCCATTTTCTGGCAGACTGACACATGGTTTTGCACTTTTCATGTTATTTGTTGACAATAAGATGAATTGAGAATATTACCAGGCTTATCCTTCAATGTCAGCCTACATTTTTAAGTTTACATTGCTTTATTTACATTGTGTATACTCAGAACTCGAAACTGCTGCTGGTTTTGTCCCTCGTGAGAATTAACTTATTTCAATGTGTTCAAAACCCGATCTCCTTCTATTATATGACATAAAAATATCCTTCATGCATGACAAGCAGGAGTAAATAAATATTGGCAAGAACCCCTAACAGCGGATCACAATAAGCTCAGTAATCTTGAGTAGTCCTTCAAACCTACTGTGGACGCACAGAAAAGGGAAGCTTGTGTCAAATGAAATAGTTTCCTGTCTCCCTAACTGCTTTCAGTTCTAGAGCCTTGAAGTGAGACTGTGTCGGCAGTCAGATGTGCACCGCAGTCTCTCCGAGCTGCACGACGCTGTCTAAAAAAAAAAAAAAACTGTTGCATGTAATCACAAGTTGGCTTTAAACACAAGTTTATCTGTAAAAGGCCTTGTTTCCGGAATAGTAAAAAAAAAACAAAAAAAACAAACAAAAAAAAAACACAAACCCACAAAAGACACTTTGGCAGGTGCTGACATACATATGTGTCCCCTAATTAAAATGCCTGCTTAAAGTCCACGAAAAAAATAAAGAGTCGAGCCAGCTTGCGTGAGGCATAGGCAGCTATGTGTTAGTAGAATTTACCCAAAATGAAGGAGCAACAAGGGGGGTGGTGTCTAATCGCGCACCAGCAAGGATGTAATGTGTCCATGATGTGTGTAATACCTTTTTCCACTGAAATTTCCAACAAACATGTAGGTGTTTTTATTTTTCTTTTCAAATTCCAATCTTGCTACATTAAAAACAACTTCTTCTACATAATCCAAACCCTGACGAGTAGGTCCGGATTGTTTTGGCCTGTAAGTGTACGCCACTGGAACCACTGCAGATTCCGTTTCGCTTCATCCTGAAGCCGCTCACATGGAAAAGAACTGTTGTAATGATCCAACTGTGGCCTTTGAATCATGAATAGACATCAACTTGCCAACAGTCAAGTCGCAATATTTGAGCCCGCTTGATTCATCTGTCAGCTGCCACTGATGATAGCTTGCTGGTAGATTTGTACTCGGCTGATCAGATACCAGAAAATTGTAGTAAACCATCCCACAATAATTTTCAAAGGAAGGCAAGCATCCATGTCTCATGACTTCATTGAGAAGATCCTCACGTGTGTTAGATCATGGGAGGTTGTCTACTTCTTGCCTGGCCTGACGGTGCAGTGGGCCTTTTCCCACTGCAGACAAAAGCCAGATGTAAGCAGGTTTTTTTTCGTCAGTGGAAAAGGGACCTAAGTGTGTACACATGTACAAAAATGCGTGCCTGCGTGTTTGTGTGAGCCTACAAGCGCGAATCAAGCACCAAGGACTTAATTCACTACTTCAAGAACAAAAAAGTTCAGGAAAACAGAAAAATACTTGAGCAGCGAAATAAATTTAGCCACAGTTGAAATGTTTCTTGTGTATGAGGTCCCCCCCCTCCCCCCTTGCTTCTGTGACTTCTATAGTGCTTGTTTTTTCCTAATAATGTGAACAGACCCACACAGCAATCAGAAAGAATCCCTTTTTTGGACATCAACAATCTGTCAAGCTAACGGAAGCAGAGCTGTAGGGTTAGTCTGGCGATGGCTAACCAACTGTACTGATTCAGAGTACAAACTTGTGTGAACACTCACTGAGCAGGAAAAATGTGCTTTTGTCTCTTTGTACACTTTTGTGTATTGTTCTCCCGATTGCTTTAACAATTTATCACCCCCCCCCCCTTTCCTGTTTCTCCTCCTACTTGAGAGCTTTAGCTACAGAGGAGTAGGCGATGTGGATCTCTTCATCGACTGGGCAGGTGGAGGCAAACTCCTCCTGAGCGTACGCAGCATTCAGGTACCTCCAAAGGTTGCTCAGAGACTGAGGGATGCTAAAGTTTCTGTATTTTAAACACACTACCTAGAAACAGAAAAAAAATTCAGAGACAAACTTTTAAAAATAATCCAAAAAGTTAAAAAGGTGTGATCATCTGGCCATCTCAGGCCTCACAGCTTAAACCAGAAGATTACCTTCACAATATGGAGCTTAGGCAGCAAGTTGCAATCAGCTAGAGTAAGCACTTGGCCGTCCAGGAAGGGGCGGGATGAGGAAGTGAGATCATCTGCGCTATTCTCGTCAATCTCATCAGGAAGTGGGGAGCCAAGGTAGTCATCTAGCTTCTTTAGAGCCTTCAGCAAGCCCTTCTCTAGATCTGAGCACATGTGCATGTACAGAAAACACAGTCAATCCAAGGAGAAGATTTATCTGCAAAATGCAATTCATCCTAGCTGCAGAAGCTAGCTGCTTTTTCACCAAAGAGTCCAGTGGACTGAACATACAATTTTCAACCCACATCGGTGACATTCCCTATGAGATCATCGAATGCTGTGGCTAAAAACACGGACCATAATGTTATTAACACATGTTCCCTGCTGGCTGCCTCTCAACCCGAGACTCAACTGTGTCCAAAGCAAAGACGATGAAGATGATATTTGACTCACTTTCATTGGTCTGAGGGTTTGAATTCTTCACATAAGCGGAGAACTTGGAGAAGACATCCATGCCAGCTGTGTTAGACTCAGGGTTGCGAGCAGCCAGACGAGGATACCTGGAATATCATAAATACTCGTAAGGACGGCAACATCTGCAGGAGGTCGAAACAGGAGGTTGACCAAAAAAAGGGAAACATATGGATGTTGTGATTACTTAGGAGGGCAAAGATTTTCCTCAAGGAACTCCTCAATCTTGTTGGTGTCAGTTTTCACCTCGCTGCCGTACAGCAGGAAGGGCGGCTGGGCACCGGGAGCCAGGTCCTTCAAGATGTCTGGCTTCCTGCACGTAGACGGACGTAAGGAAACATATGGAGAAGAAGTAGAAAACAAGAGTTAAACAGAGGGAGAGGAATGGAGGGGAAAAGGGAAGTTGGCAAGATGCAGATATTTCCTGTGTTTTCATATAAGATTTGCCACTTTGAGTAAAATCAGAGCCGGTCGACGCGGTATATCTTTCAACAGATGTCAAGTAAATAAAAAGGTCCCGTTTTCCTCCAATGAAAGCTACACCGGGAGCCTGAAAACAGTCGGCGGACATTCTTGTACTGAGTCTGTGAGAGAGCAAACACACAGTCACCTCTTCATGTCCACCGTGGTGACATCAAAGACGACTCCTTTCAGCCAGAGAACCATGAAGAGACGCTGAGAGAAGGGACAGTTGCCGATGCTCTGACCATCGCTGCCCGCCTGGAATACAAGAATATCTGATCGGAATTTTCCATCTTGGTATTGATAAGAAGGGCGAAGGCTTTCGATTAAAGCCAGATGGAGGAAGAGTGAGGCTGCGATGTGATATACTTGCACATTCTCAGTGATATTTATGGTAAATTATTTTAGGAAAAACACAAGAATGAAACTGATTTCAAAAGAGTGTGTGTGTGTGTGTGTGTGTGTGGTAATAAATGAACCGGCTCATCTATTTTGCGTCTGTTTAACAGTCAAATCTTTTCATGTCTTGGACTGATGATTTGAATTAAACAGCAATCATCTGATTAATCCAGTTCCATTAATATCTAGCTGTGGCTTAAGTTGCAAAATTAATCCGAACATGATCAAATATGTACTATGCAAACAGCGTCGCAACATGCATCACGCTACAGAGATGCCCCGGCCCACCAATCACGTTCTTCCAATGTGTCCAGGCACCAATCTATGTCAAATAATCCAATTTTCCCTTTTTAAAATATTTTTTCCCAGTAAAAAAAATCAACACAAAAAAGCCATTCTATTATCAACGTGTACCAAACGCTCTAATGGCAGCCCCAGAAGCAAAGTAAATAACTTCTGCATTCACATGTATGCAAAGAACTCCAAACAGTGCCATTCACACTGTATCTCCTTTATGTGTTGTAGCTTAAATAAAGTTGCAGGCAGGAGTGTGGACCTGTAATCAGATATCGTGTTCATTAAGGCCTATCAAGTAAGTAAGGAGGTTGGCTGGAAACCAGGTTTTAAGAGCTTACAACTGCATCTTTCACCCCCGGAGAAAGACGGAGAGAAGAGAGAGGAGGGCGGTGCACATGTTCAGTGTTCATACAGAAGAATCATTATGGCAACTCCTGAGGGGAAGACTAAAGAAAGAAAGCCATATTGGTTCATTATGGAACTTGTTTTTCACCCTAGGAAAATGAGATTACGCCGCCCAGACTACATACTAAATATAGATTAAAGTCGCCTGCCCCTTATCTTAATGTGCATTTAATACGATTAGCTTTAATGTCGTTGAGAAGCCCGGTGAGTCAGCAGAGGTGGTCTGGCTGACAGGGATATTAGTCAAGAGGAGTCTTCGTCAAGGTGACATTTTGCTCTCATAAAGTGTTGATAGGTTGTCTTAACATGCGTGTAAAAAAAATGAAGGACTGATGTAGAGATAAGATAGAAACAACACACCGTTAAGTAAACTTGTGTCACACACGGTCACGTCACACAAACGCACAATGTCACCGCGTCACTTTTCAGGGTGTGATGCCCTTTTTTTTTCCCCTTTCTTACCTTCACGAAAAGTTCAAATTTAGGCGTACTAGCGTCGCTCATCTTCTCCGGCTACAAACTCGGAACCTTTCCTGAAGGAGACGGAAACGGAACACGTTGTCAAAAACAACAACAACAACAACAACAAAAGTTTAACTGGTTTTATTTTTCTACACGAGGAGACGGTTTCGAAACTCTCGTGTAGCCAAGCCCATCTTCCGCTACAAATCACGAAGAAAATAACAAAGTAACCACTGTGACGTCTTAACAAGCACCCGCAACGTTAAATTAAGCAAACGTAGTTTTCTTTTCGAGCAGTAAATGTTCTATTAAAACCAGTAAAGGGCCTGCAGAGCTACCTTCGAGGGCTGGTGGTTGCCGCTGACGCCTGTTGCTGCTGCTGCCGCTCTCGTTTCTCCTCCCAGTTCTGCTGCCGCCGCCGCAGCGCTCATCAACATCATAGCGGTGCCTCCATTTCCTGGCGGAGCGTGACGGGCTGAGCTCTCCGTAAATACCCGCCAGACGACACTAGAGGCTCTGGAGAGGACGGAGAGGCCGCTGGGACATATACAGGGGAGCTGAAGCCAGGAGGAGAGCGAGAGATGCTTATCCTTCCTCGACTCCTCCACGAGTCAATATTTATGGAGCTGAATTGTTCCAAAAAAGAAAAAAACTTGTTCCATTTTTTTTTTTTTTTGGGTTTGGGCTCATGTAGTTGAACACAATGAGACTTTTGAACGAAACATGGTACAAGAACTTAGGGGAATACAATCGTTTTTTAAAACCATGCTCCACCCAAATAGTGTTGTATATGTTGTTTTTGCTCTTCTTTTGCTGCAGAAATAGCCAGCCACATTTAGCTTGAAGCTAACTGCGCCCTATTGCTAACAACAGCTGCTACACATCAACTGCAATTTTTCCCCCCAAAATATCCATTTAATACCTCTCGAGCGCAAAGCCAAGTATAAACCACATCTTCTGCATCCATGCTAGCGGCAGCACATTTATCTGAAGAAACCTGCCAGCACTTGTTCGTAAGAGTTTTGCTGATTTTATTTATTTCCTCAAACAGTCATTCTCTCTGTGTGCTCGCTCAGGGCTTGCAATTAGCATGCTATTAAATCAGTTTAGGGGTCAACTCATAACCCAGGGGTTCTCAACCTGTCCTATGTCATATTTTTTACAGGCCAGGGCCCATTAAAAGTTGATCCTGAATTATTTTGGCTCATCTTTTCTACCTTCATCTCATAATCTATTTGAAAAGTCTTAATACAAGCCAACAATTCATTTTCCAATTGAAGCTGGATGATGTAGAACTAATGATTGGTTATTTTGATAGTTATATTAACTGTATGGATTAAATGTATACTTTCCATTTCATATTTAGATTAAAGTTTCTCTGAACTGTATTATGAAACATTTTCCTCCAAAAAAGAGCTTCAGCGTGAAAACATTTTGCAGGCGGGTTGAGGGTCCTCACGGCCCACCCATGGGCCGCAGCCCAGTGGTTGAGATACACAGATACTGTACAGGCTAAGTATCCTCTCGGGTTACATTTGGTGTAGTGCTTCAAAATTATTTTATTTGGATTTATGATGATCTAAAAAGGTTGGAAGGGAATGCCCTTCCCTTCCAATGCATAGTACGCAGGGTACCATGTAAACACTGATTAAATATTTCTTCACACTAAAGTCACAGTAGCCGTGTTTCTCAAGCCTTACTTGGCCATTGTTGCTGTGTTTCTCATTGTAAAACACTAGATGGCATTCTTGGTTTTAGAAAGACTCGTGGCGCTGCAGTCATGAATCAACAACCTTGGGTCTTTGACCGAATCCATCTGGGCTTGTTTACTGACACAATGCTAGTCCTTCTGTTCAATGCCAGACATTCGGAAATAAAGTGAAATCATGCTGTTTTGTATTGTGGAAGTATTTCTTTCTTTTAATTTGACCAATTGATCTACAAGGTTTTATTAACCTGATTATGATTCTAAAGAATCAAGGCATTTGATATGTTTCCACAAGCCTGGAAATAAGAAAAAGAAAATTTGATTGCTGCTGATTGAATTTCATGCAAGAGCCTAAATGTGCTGTGTTGTATCCAGGGGGAAAAAATGTTCCTCACTAAACTGCCCAGCTAAATAATACACAATAGTTACAGGAAACTACAGGAAACTAAGGGCCTGTAGGTGTTACCATTTTATTTCCTGAATTGAACTTCCATGGATCCAAAGGCCTGTTCATGCTGCCAAGGATAACATTTAGGCAGCGAATTACTTTTAGGTATAAATCATTTTGATGACAGAGATTTAACACAAATCAACTTTTATTTTTTGAGGTTTTGATTAAGCCAAAGGCAGAAAATAAACAATGCGTTGTCTTTTAATGATATAGAAGGCTTTCATGGCTGTTTTTTTATCGGTTGGGGTGGATAGGAATGACTAGACACTGATCAGTCATTGACAAGTGCTAACAGCACAACACACTTTGGAAAAAGGGAAGAGTGGCAGCTCATGTCAAACTACAACTCCCACATGCCCCACAGAGAAGCCAGGATGGCAGTACAGACGGCCACAGTCAGGGGGAGCTGGATGGATGCGGCTCCGTTACATAGGTCTGTGGTACAACATTCGAATGAGGTGGTGTAACCAGCTCCCAGGAAGGTGCCAGTCAGCGTCTGCCCACACAGATCAGAGTCCAGGCACCCGCGGGTGTGAAGGGAGAAAGATCCTGTGGCGTTGAACTCTGAACATCAGAAAATCATGTAAAACCATGATTAAATAATATCAAGTTTTCAGAAATAAAATCCAAAAACAGAACTGTTCTTATATGGCCTTGGAATGCACACATAAAAAATACAAACAATAGGCCTCAGTGACCCTCCATTTTTAGCAGATGTCATAATGTTTTGTTTTATTACAACTTTTGATACATTGTAAGAACATTTTAACCTCACCATAGTGGTTGAAGTATTTCTAGTATTTCCGGTGTTTACTCACGTGCTTCTCCTCTGTAGCAGCTCTCAGTTGCGTTGTCGCATGTGACGTCACTTGGGAACAGACAGAGGCCAGAAACACCGATGGGGCACTGAGTGCAGTTAAGACAACGCCCTGCCAAAGAGAAGGATGAAAAAACAAGGCAGACGATACCCAGATTGACAGTAACTCTTTGTATTACCTGGGATGGAAAATGCCTATGTGTTGATAATGTGGAAAGACTTTAAAATAGTTATTTTTGATGAGGATTTTTTTTTTTGTTGTTAACCTGGTGCAAAAAAAGCTGCAAAAACAGCATAAAAATTGAATAAAGAAAAGGTCGGTATTGGCAAAGCAAACGCTCTCCCTCCTCCCAAACGCTCTCTACTATTGGTCGAGTTATTTAAACATCAATATGGAAAACGGTCTGAAATTTCATCCATGAGGACTGCCAATATTAATTCTATTGCCCTGTGATTAATAAAGTTTCCGAGAATACGTCTCATTGATTTTGTAAAGATATTTCTGGGGTTCGGGTGCGGTGGTCAGCACTGTCGCCTCACAGCTAGGAGGTTCCAGGTTCGGGCCCAGGCTCCAGCACGGGATCTTCGAGGCTGATTGATACTCGAAATTGACTGGGGTTCAGTTCACTCTGACAGTCTCCTTATCCTCCAGAGGTTCTCATTTATTATTCTGACACATCTTCTGAGACAAGTATGCCATGATTTTACTACAAATAATAATGTTGACATTATAATATTATGCCATTCAGTTTCAAACACCTATCAACCTCTGCTCATCTCATCACTCACACAAATAAGGGTCTCGATCTCACAAAGATCATTTTTTCCCCCAGCATTACTTCTTTGTGGCTCCAGAATGCTGAAAAAGCCAGCTAAGGAAAGCACTTTAAATGTGAACAAACAATTCCGTTGTCACATTTATATATTTTTTTCTTTTTAACAGTGACTCACTTTTAGATGCGTTACAATTAGTGCTCAAAGTGAATGTCATGAAGCTTCAGGTCAACACAGCCACCCGAGACTTAATCAAGAAAAGCAATGAAAGTACGGTAATCACTCGTCTTTGTCTGTCCCATGACGCCTGTTCTGAACATCTTGTTTGTTGCCATGTAATGAGCCACTAGCATAAGCATGTGTTATTTGTCTGTGTGTTACAAGATTCTTGCTGAAATTAGTTTTAACTGGTATGATGAGGAGACATTCATAGGTAGAGATCTTTTAGTTCAGTTTTAATGGATCCTGATCCTGAAAATAATCCACTTAGATGTGAATTAAGGATTATATTTGTCGATTACTTTGAATGAATCAGTTTTATTTTATTTTCAAATCCAAAGTTATTTCTTAAATTACCTGCTGCCACGAAGGCGGTCAGGAAGATCGCTGCTCTCCAGAAATTGTTCATTCTTCTTGGATTTCCAAAGTCAGCTGATTCAGTTTTTCCTTCTGATTCAAACTAAATGGTCTCTACAATACTATGTCTGTTGAATAAACCTCCCAGAAGGAAATGGAAATCTTTCAGGTGAGTTGTGACATCAGCAAGAATGAGGTTGATCAGGTTTTTTTTATTCCAGTTGTTGAAACAGAAAAACTCTCGGTACCCAGAAGCAAGTGAAGTTTGTATTGTTTGGTCTGTGTTTTTTTTTAATCAGACAACATTGGCAGGTTCCTCATTGTTGTGCAACATGAGGAGCGTCACTGTAGAATTGTGCGTATTCAATAACATACATTTAACATTGATTGGAAACTCAAAAAGCTTGTCGGACAATGTTTGCAGATGTGGCCTACACCTAGGGATGAATGCCAATTATTGCTGTATTCATTTTAGCAGCTCCAGGAATTCCACAAGGCGAGTAGGGTGGCGCCCAGAGCCACATTCACAGGGAGTTGCAGAGGTGTGGCCCCATTACAGAGGTCAGTGCTGCAGCAGGTCCTGGTGACGGTGTATCCAGCGCTCAGGAGGGCCCCTGTTTCAGTCTGGTTGCAAAGAGACGAAGCCATGCACCCCCGCGTCTCCATGCTGAACAAGTCACTGATGTTGAAGGCTGATAGCGGGAAGAGGGAGTAGACATACTGGATTAACTAGAAATACCTGAAACAGTTCACTTTACACTCAAATCAAATTGGACTCAGTTTTTGCGGAGGTCGTTCGTGATGCTCAAAACTATTAATCCACCATTTTACAGCAGCAACAGTAGAGCCCACGACTTACGCTTGTGTCGACAGAGGTTAGTACTTTGTAGTAACTGCCACCGCCAGAAAATAGCACTGTCACTTTAAATATTGAACCAGCTGCAGAGACTGCCCCAGCGGCTTTACATACTTAGACAGGTTGACTCAGTTCAGAGTCTAGTAGCCCAAAGAATGAGAACCATGAGTCATACAACTTCATCTTCATGCGTTAGAGAGGTGATGGGTAGTATGTATGCAAAATGATATACCATTCCTTTAATAGCCCCTGTTCCTGTGTGTGTCCAAGCCATAAGTCGACCTGACCCAGCTTCGTACACCTGTGGGTTCGTTGAACATCAGGCCACACTTCCACACTCACTGTCGCGTTTCATCGTCTCCGGCAGTGTCAATTAACTTTCGCTCAGTCACGTACAAACTCTGCAGACAGACACTTCTACCCGCTCTCGTTACCTGCAACGTCTTGGCAAGTAGTGGATTTTAGGGAAATGTCACTCACCCAGTTTACCCCAGTAGCAGTTCGGCTCAGAGTCGCTGCAGGTCTGGGTGGAGCTGAACAGGCACCTCCTCGCAAAACCCAGTCTGCAGGTGTTACAGGTCAGCGACTCACCTGTGATCCAGAGATTCAGAGGAACAAAAGAAAAAGAAAAGAAAAGAAGGTGGTTCTTGATTAGAGAATGAGACTTTCATCATAAACAAGATTGGAAATAGTTTGCACAAGAAAAAGATGAGCTGCTTTTAATTTTTGATGCAAATTTGTGCATGAGATGACGCTAATAAACCGCAATACAGAGAAATG
Source organism: Aulostomus chinensis (assembly GCF_037954235.1). Taxonomy (NCBI): domain Eukaryota; kingdom Metazoa; phylum Chordata; class Actinopteri; order Syngnathiformes; family Aulostomidae; genus Aulostomus; species Aulostomus chinensis. The sequence goes on from NC_141341.1 coordinate 10,926,185, forward strand.
TCAGTATCGGTGTCAGACTCTTTTACAGCTGCTTCTCCTAATTTGCGAGTCTAGGTAAAGTGATGCAAAGATTTTCAAGCCCCAAGTCCTTAATTTAAACAACACAAATTAAACTTTCATACTGATTTGATTTATGTCTTGTGTAATAACAAGAAGGACATGGGGTGATGAATCAGAGCATTTCAAAACCGGACGGAAACACAAAAATGCCTACAGATAAAGATGACATTCACTGTCACATGAAACCCTTTGGGTAATCGTAAATGTATAAGCTGGGCTCAGAAATCAGTGGTAGATCCATAAAAATCAGTAGTGGACCATTTCATATATTAGCTAACAAGTTGTGACAAAATTCCATGTTTTTGATTCAAGATGAATCGACTCATTCATTTTATGTTTTCCTTCAATTATTCAACCACATCAGCAATCGCATGAGTAGACAGGAGGTTCCTCTTCTCCTGACATGCGATACATGAACGTTGGTCTTACCTGTAACAAAGATTGCCATCAAAGCCGCGCAAACCCACAAGAGCTGTTTCATCTTGCTCTTATTGAGGAATTATCAGATAATAAAGAAAAAGGTCTTCCACCAAATGGCTGATCAAAAAAAGGAGTCATTCGCTGATCCCAGGGCTCGGGTGAGTGTGGAGCATCCTGCTTTTATGGTCCAGCAGACTGTTTGAATTGCTGGTCACTGAATAATTTGAAAAGAACACATTTGTTAGCAATTGTCAACTGCTCAGTTTTATTTGACAAGAGTGGAGTCTCTTGAAAAGTCAAATAAAGAGAGGTTGAATGCACTTTCACATTGGTTTGAGCCTTTGTCCCTTTGATTCGAGACCACAAAAAAGCAATCAAAAAACACAATAACCCTTCGACAAATATTAGGATTCTTCGCTAAAGCCGCGGCACTCTTCATTCAACATGGAGCACTTTGAATTTGAGCTCTTGGAATAAACAGATTTGCCTCTTTAAACTACAATGTTCTTTGGACGGACTACAGAACAAACTTCCCACATTCTTCACCTTGTTTGCAGTAAAAATGTAAATTCATTACCGAGGTTGAACCTGAAATAAAAGCTGGACATGGAGAGGATGTGCTCATCGCACTGTGGATGTTTGCTCTCGCTCATCCCTCTCAGTCATACCTATATCAGAAATTCCAGCAAGTGATTTCACATCAATGACTGTCAGTAATGTTGTTCTACACGTCGGGTAATGTCACATCAGCAATTATATGTTTCATCATCCTGATAACATCACTCTACAACAGCAGCGTAACGTTCACGGCTCCCCTGACAGTTGACTATGTTGAAAGTTAAAACTTAAGTGCATATTTTGCAGGTTGTTGTGTAAAATTTACTGATATATGATGTCATATATGGGCGGCACGGTGGTGCAGTGGTCAGCACTGTCCCCTCACACCAAGAAGGTTTCAGGTTCGAGCCCCGGCTCCAGCACAGGATCTTTCTGTGTGGAGTCTCCATGTTCTCCCTGTGCCTGTGTGGGTTCTCTCTGGTACTCCAGCTTCCTCCCACAGTCCAAAGACATCAAGAGGGGACGAGGCTGATTGATACTCTAAATCAGGGGTGTCAAACTGATCCAGTAAAGGGCCAGTGTGGCTGCAGGTTTTCAATCCAACCAAGCAAAAGCAACACCTGATCCAACAAATGAGCTGTGTGGACACAGCTTGATTGATTTAAGTTGAATCAGGTGTTGCTTTTGGTCGGTTGGAATGAAAACCTGCAGCCACACCGGCCCTTTACTGGACCAGTTTGACACCTGTGCTCTAAATTGACCGTAGGTGTGACTGTGAGTGTGAATGGTTGTCTGTCTCTATGTGTTCGTCCTGTGATGGACTGGTGACACATCCAGGGTGAACCCCACCTCTCACGTGAAGGCAGCTGGGATAGGCTCCACCCCCCACCCCCCGCAACCCTTAACAGGAAAAGTGGTAGAAAATGTATGGATGGATGGACCTTATATATCACAGGAGAAACGACGAGTGTCTCTAGCCGCCATGAATACTTACATGAGGCTTCTATGACGATTTAAACCTCTGACAGGGTGAAGCAGCCGTCCTCCTTTACAGCTGATTTGTTTATTTATTTTTCATTATGAGTGTTGCGCACTCACATCCCTGCAGCGAATACTGTTGGACTTATTTATCTGTCTTACATTATTCAGTGTCATACTGGAGAAAAACATTGTGTTAACTTTTTTTTAACTCCTTTATCAAGTGTCCACCATCTGCAATCACAAAGCACACATGAGGAGCAGATTCATAACCGCTCAAGGTGACGTCAGGCTGCAGATGTGTTATCTTAACTGTAATTTAATGCAGGATACGTGTACATTATCAGGCGATGTCTCACACACACACACACACACACACACACACACACACACACACACACACACACACACACACACACACACACACACACACCACTCCTTTATTGACTGATCCTCAACCTACGTTTTATCTTCCAAACAAATTTAATCCTAATAACTTTTTGAAAACGAAACAGCAAAACCAATGTTATGGCGTTGGGACTCTTTATCGGAAGGTTGCGTGTCTCCTCTACATTGCAAATCATAATCACTTTCAAGATGACCGACATAATAGAAGATTCTGTACATTTTTAAACAATTGTGTCATGTATCTTATTCATTTGGAGTCTCTGGGTCACATGATATTGAAATAACTGGAAAAACAAAACACAAAAAAAACAAAACAAAAAAAACTTGAAGAGAAGTTGTTGCCTGACTGTGGCGCAATGGTAGCGTGTATGACTCCAGATCAATTGTTTGCATGTTTAAATCATGTCGGGGTTAAAAAGATCAGCCTCACCTCCAAAACCTGTTCTTTAACTTACTAGCCTGCCCATTCCCCAGCATTCAGTGTGCTAAGCTAACTAGCATTGCGTTGGAGAGAAAGGTGTTGATTTTTCAAGACTGATTCTGAGAAAGACAGGTAATGAGTGAGTTTTTTTCCCCAAAAATGTTGGTCTGTCCCTTTAATATCATTAATTAAATGTCTTTTTATCCTGGATACAATCAAAGGGGTCTGTCACAAAACAGCCATTTGAAAAACATTTCGTGGTTGTGTTCTGCTGCTGTACAAGACGCCACATCCACGCCCCAAGTGTTGAAAATATTTCAATCGCACCTGTACCCTCAGTACTGCACAGCTTCACACATATGCATTGTTCTGGAATACTTGAATCACTGAGAATATACTGTGAATATTCGTTGGTCTGCAAGGTCTTAAGGTGTCAGTTCGCTTGTAGTTCTGAGATGAAAATTTGGAAAGTGAGGCCCATTGGTGGATTTAAGGAACCAGCAATAATCTCCGGCAACAGTTGGCCCTGTGGTAAGGTGTGTGAGTCGCCCTCCTCGCAGGTACCGTCACCAACACAGTACTTCAGAATACACTAAGTATGAATGAAACGAATACCATGAACAAGCGGAAGTTTTGAAGTATTCTCTTTATTTTACATAGAAGTTTCATCGAAGACAACACACAAACGAAAGGATAAATAGAATTTCATGTGAAATTACCACGGAAGATTTCTGAAAACTTTAACGTCTCATTGATCATGACGTGAACAGCCCTTTTTTGTGTTGAATGCTTAAAGACATATAGATTTTTACAGCTTGTGAACTGATGAGGAAATAATTCTTGATACTCATAAAGTATCCAATTATTCTGTCGTTATCATAGTCAATTCCTAATCATGTTAAAATAAAAAGTTTAAAAAAGAAAAAGCAGCAGGCAGTTGGTTTTATTTGTACTCTGATTTTGTCGGCTTCATGTGATGCATCACAGCACGCTTCCCCACATGGAGGCCAGGACTGCCACGCCCATGACGGCGGTGAGAGTCGCCTGAGCTGACGGGGCCCCGCTGAGCTGGACCGGATTGCAACCGTCTTCATCACAGCACTCAGTTTTGACGGTGTAGCTGGAGAACAGCAAGGTGCCGTTCGTGGTCATGTTGCAGAGAGAAGATTCCAAGCATCCCTGGCTGGTATAGCCAATGTTAACCGCCTCAAATTCTGAGGAGGAGAAGTGGTTGCGTTATAGCACGGTGCTCAGAGGTGGAGGATAACAGGGCCTGGGAGTGGTTTGAACACCTTGTGTTGTGTTGTCAAGTAATTAGCTGTAACTTTTCTGGAGAAGACTTACCTGTAGTTGCCGTGTAACAAAGGGAGGAGTTAGTTTCACACTCCACCTGGCTGGAGTCCAAGCAAAACCCACTCATGGCAAATGTACATTGATTGCAAGTCAGGGACTCCACTGAAACGCACAAAAAAAAGGGGAAAACAAAAGAGTTCAAATATATATGTTTGGTACATGCAGGAGACTGACAATAGTTGCTGACATATGATGTAAGCAACACTCAGCTTCATGCTGAAGTTGGAGTGGAGCTACAAATTCAGCTGATAAATTCACATGCGCCTGGTTCATCTTCTCAATTTCCCTCAGCTCTTCATCACAATAACTCCAGAGCATCAGATAAGGATTAGAGGGATTTCCCTGCAGCCGTTACTGATGTAGGAGTGTCGCTGCTGTAACCGGACCACTGATCCATCAGTTTCAATAATCGGAATATTCAAAGCAGCGGTAAAAAGGAATTTGGCTGTAATTTCTAAACAATGCGCAGTTCTGAATATTTGGAGATGCTGTGGTTTTATTTAAACTATTTCTCTAAGATTTGATTTCCACTGGGTTCCCTCTGACAGCAGTTCTCCATGAAACACCACTCAACCAAGATTCTCACTCCTCGGTGATTTACATCAACCTCAGCTTTAGTTATTAAGATTTGCTTTTTTACTATCCAAGTGTATCACAGCCTGAGATATTTGGCACTCAACTGTGATGAAGTAACAAATAGAAGTGTCGCAACCCTTTCATTCAACAAGCTGTTTCAAGTGTAAAGCTTCTTTTATGAACTGAGACGACTGGCGACAGTCTTAGATTATCTGAATTCATTTCTGAAGTCATTATGTTATATATTGTTTTAGTCATCTTACGTTTATTAACAAAATTTTTGTTTTTATTTTGAAAACTTACCCATGATGAAACAGGCAACGGCTGCAATGATTCCAATTAGGATCCTCATGTTGGTGTGCTGGTTGAGTTGCTGGTTACAAACAAGTCCTCAAGCTTTCCTCGTGCCTTCTGACTGGTGCTGATGGGCCACGGTTTTATACCGTCGGATGATGGGGACACGGGTGGAGGGAGGGACAGAGGTGGGGGGGGCGACTGAAGGAATGCAACAAGCAATGTGAATAAAATGAAGACACTGAAGACACACAAACCTGTCTTCAGTGTCTTTACATGCTGAGTGACTGAATTCCTATGAGGTGGGAGAAGCATTTTAGTATCAGGTGGTGAGGAAAGACAAAAAAAAAAAAAAGTACATCAGGGATTGAGATTCAAGTGAAAGTGGACCCCCCAAAAAAAAAAAACGGCAGAAAAAGTGGCGTCGGCCAGCCAGTTTAGAAAAAAAAAAAAAAAGTTGTCATAATTGATAATTTTATTTACAACCTGATATCAGGATTTGAGAATCAGGAAGCCTTCTGCAGTTTTCATAACCTGCCCATCAGAACTTTAGCAGTTCATTGATCAACACTCAGGAACAACAGTGGTCACGTAAGGAGCGCCAAACCTGAAGAACCTGCTGATCCGCAGAGCAGCAACAAGCTGAAGGGTTTTTTTGTCCTCATTTTAGGAAGAAACTCTCGTCACACCACTGGCATGCAAGGAGCACCCTCCCCCCCCAATACACACACCCACACACACCTCAATTTGAAAATTTTATTGAATTCTTCAAATTTTCTACATATCACAAGACAGATGTCTTTATGGTAAATATTCAAAAGGGTCTATTCAATTGTGATTGGTTCGGAAACTTTTCCCATTGATCAATCCTGCCAAATTCTAATTCCTCTAAATTTTATTCCAACATAAACATTGATTTTCATCACATATGTACAATCAAAACTAGAAAAAAAGCTTATGCGCTCAGTGTAGATTTAACACTTATATCAAAAATAAAAACCGGTTACACAATCGATGGAGCCGTGTGCGTCAAAGAGAAGGAGAAATGCGTAAAAAAAAGTTTTAAAAGACTACCACATTTACACTTTATTCACCACACTATGTGATTTCTCTTTAGAAATATAAATGTTTACAGCTTGTGAATCAATGAAAAACAAAACGCGAACTGCAGGGTAACGTCCCAAAAGGCTTTAAGAACAACTGTTAGTGTTACACACTTGTAGAACAGTTTAACGTAGCAGTGAAACGAGCACCAAAGCATCTAAAAGTACAAAGCCGTCTAATTTTAGCCGTACACTTATAAACAGCGCTTGTGAAATGATAGTGTACGATACACCTGAAGGATACTAAACACGAGATCCATGTGGGGATACGAGCACGAGTTCTGGCGTTACGGAACTCGTGTCTGCGAGGAGTATTTTAATTTAATCCTGATGGATGCTGGTGGGTTTAACATGTGTTCGCATTTCATCCGTCAAACCACGACATTGGCCATCAACACAGCGGTGATGGTGGCGAGGACCAGCGGCAGGCCAGACGACCCGGGCAGGCCGGGCGCGGCGTTGCACAGGTCGGTGTTGCAGCACGTCTTTGTCATCTTGTAGAGGGTGGAGTTGGAGCTGCTGCTGGGGAAATTGACTTGTTCGGTCTTGTTACACTCCGCCTCAGCCAGGCAGCCCTTCATCTTGATGTCCATGAACTTGGCTGTGGAGCAGCAAACGCCGAACAGTCAGTGGTCATTGCATTTGAAACGAGCCGCAGGAGGAGCGTGACTCAGAGGGCTAGCAAGTGCTTTTTAAGTAAAATTTAAAAAAAATTGTTAAGCAATCTCATATTTGGGCATTTTCCAATTTTAACAAGATGCAGCAGAGTAATGAGCTTAATATGAATAAGAATATATAGTGGGAGGGGGGGGGCAGGGTCCTCCATAGCAACTGTTCTTGCTCATTTGTTCGTATTCACACCTCAGAGAACAAATGCCTTCTCACTCACAGGTTCAAGCTAAATTTGTTCCAGGAGCAAATCTGTGTTTTGGATCATTTTTTCCCCCTCCACTGACGCGTCAACCTCTTTTCTGATTTTTCCATTTGTGACAAGTCAAATTCACACTACACAATCAATGCATGGAAAAGTGCTGAAATGGAGGGGTTTTGGTTGCAGCGACTCTTCTTCCAGTGTGATTCAGAGCGGCTGAGGCATGCAGCCGACAGCGGAGCTGGTTTCTCTATAACTGATGTGTATTTGTCGACAGACGTTGTGAATGACTGATGTACACACTTGTTAACAAGCCCAGCCCACTGATGGCCGCTGATGGCGGTAACTCCACAGTTTAGAAAGGCAAATTATACTTTTTACATTACTGGAGTTGTCAGAAATGTTTACAAACAAACAAGTCACTGAAGTGTTTCTCCATACTTAAAGGGGGGGTATATTTGAAATGTTCAGTATTTTTGCCACCAAGCTCCTTACCTGCTTTCCCAGTGCCACTGAAACAGTGTTCTCCTTCACTGCACGTTTCCTTCGTGGTTATGCACAGATTCCAAAAGCCAAGTTTGCATTCGTAGCACTGCAGCGCCTGACCTGAGAGAGTTGGAGGGAGATAAGAAGATGAAAAGCAGAATTAGAGGTCTGTAGGTTCGCAGCAGGCTGTCATTATGTTAGCGAAGAGCAGGTTTACCAACCGCTCGAGACACGGCTCGGCTTTTTCAAAAACAAGACAAAACAAAACAAAAAAAAAGCCAAAAACAAGTTTCTTGGGTGAGATAAGGGCTGACCTCCAACCTAAATGAGCCCCGCTGACGGGGGATTGACAGTTGAGGAAGTTTGAGTTTTCCGCTTAAAATGTGTTCTATACATACAACAGCTGAGGCCTCACATTTCTTCTGAGAAACATTTTGTGAAATCAAGGTTTTTTTTTTAAAAAAAAACCTCAACCGTCTCCATGAAAAACTGACAAGAACACACGTTAACAACGTGCATCATCTTCCTGAGCTTTCCCTCCCCCCCCCCCCCCCGTTAGTTATTTCTGCCCCTTTATTACAGAACTGAAAATCCAGTGTCTTATATTCAAAAACACAAGTTGAGGTGGGGGGGGGGGGGTACTCAGACCTGCAGATATTTACTCAGGTTTAGTGGCAGTAGCAGAGCCACTTAGGATCGAGACGTCTGTCCCAGGAGACCATTAAAGTAACAGTCTACAAATATTGACTCCCTTTGTTTCTCAGGAATGAACACACGTCTTGCTACAATGACACAATAAAAAGCCTCAAAGCGACACGACAGACTATTTTGTGGGTAATTGGATTGTTCAGAACAGCCTGTACATATGGAGGAATACCTGGCAGCATCTTTAGAGTCGATGACATCACGACCACAAGACCTGTTCTCGCCGCGACTGGGTGATTGAAACTCACCCTTCCCTTCACACGTCATTAAGCCACGGTCATAAAAGAAAAACCTGGTTCATTAGGTTCAGAGTGCTGGATTTTAGGACACCGGAGGAACATAACAGTTAAAACACACGTCAATCACACGCCTTCCATTTTCTTTGTTTATATTTGTTCAATATAAAAAAAATAATTAAAAAAAAACCACAGAAAACGTAAAAAGAAAAAAGCTTATTTCACTTTTTGGGTCACGTTAACAGGTTGTTGTGCATTGATCAGAGGCGATGGCGCCACAGTGCAACATTGTATGCTTCTTTCAAGTCAACTATGAGTTAATGAGGAGTGGTTCGTGACGCAAGAACCGCGTGTCAGAAAGCTCACGCGGTATCATTTTGTTAACTAGCACGTTTAAGAACTTAGCGTTTCTCCCATTTGTTTCATGGCAACTTTTTACACCTGTAGAAAGTTTGGAATGGTTTCTGCTGCTCATGCACCAAAAGTCTTCCCTTCTACTCAAAACAAAAACTGTCAACTTCAGCCCCGTAAGACGACTTCGACAATTTCTTTAAATTGGTGGAAGGAGACGATGCCGCTTTCTCGCCCGCTCAAGGTTGCGTCATCCGACTCACGAGTGACCCTTTAACCTGCGCGTTCAGTAAAACACTTTGTACCAAAAAACAGACTTACTTCGTCATCACATTCTCACCTATGGAATCTAATGAGCCTCTTCAGCGTAGCACTAAACCACAAAGCAATTAGTCATTTTAGTCACCACTTAATCTGTAAAAGCTCATACAGCAGGGTTGGGTTTCATTGTGCTGATTGGACACAGCCGTATCAAAAAGCTCTCAAATATTTAACTCCATTTACTGTTGCACGTTTTATTTATTTGTGTTTGCGTCTTACATAATGAGAGCAAACACGAGGAAAAGAAAAACAAATACAGGAAGAAGTTCTGGGAACTCCAGTGTTGCTGAAACTAAAGCACGATCGTGTGGTGACACAACAGCTCTCAATGGATACCAGAGGGTTGAAACCATCAGCTCTGGCCTCCATTAGTCAGGGCTGGATAGGCCTGGTAACTGTGGCGTCTGGGGATGGTGCATCTTTTACAGATCATCATTTTGATCTTTAAGAGGCTTTTCGAAGTGCCACCAACTGAATAAAATGTCTGGCTGAAACCTCAAAAGAAATTTTAAAAAATATATCTATATATTATATATGTATCTATATCTCTCTCACACAACACACCCAGGAGAGGTGACACACCCATGCTTTTGTACAGGAACAACCCCCCACCCTGCTGGTTTTTGGTTACACCCCAACACAATTACAGCCTCATGCTCCTTTATGCTGTCTACGTCTCCTGCTCTGGAGGAACACGAAACTTTAGACTTGTAATTTAAGCCAAATATGTCAGTTTGTGACTGAGGATACGACAAAAACACCAAGTTTGTAAAGGCACCCAAAAAGAATCCCTTTCTTTTTAACCAACACAGAAGCGGTACAATGACGTCAGGTGAAAAACAGCGAGTTCAGCAATACCATCATGTGACCACCACGCCTTTAAAAAAAAAAAAAAACTGAGTGTTTATATTGCCAGCTGGTGATTGAGAAGCCGGTTCGACCTGATCTGCAGCACCGTTTGTCGGTGACATCTCTACTTTCCTCATAATGGAGCCACTTAACTCAATACGGCATCAGCTGGTTCCTAGCACGCGAGCGCCATTGCTACACGTTTGCGGGCGTTAAGCGGGTCGTGGCTGCAGAATTAACTTGGTGGTTCTCACTTGAAACACCGAGTTCCATTTTCACACTTTTCCCCAAAACAACTTCCGCCCAGCTGACAGCGTCCTAAATGAGGAAGCTCCGAGAATCTCGGGTTACCCTATCAGACAAATCCACAATTTCCTGTCGGTAAAAATAAAGACGTCTTCCTCCGACAAGTCTTGGGGAGAGTCGAGTTACAAACAACGGCTGGCAGTACAAAATATACCGGAGGGGGTAGTTTGATTTAAGAAAATACTTCAAATTGAAAAGTAGACATGTTTGTATACGACAGCTTAAAAAGTTAACGTAAAAAAAGAAACTCAGGTGTTTTGCTACTTCAATATAATTTACACACTTTAAAAAAAAAAAACTGATGACAAACCCAAGACGGTATAAAATTATAACTGATGACGCACCAGGCCGGGATTCTTCCTGCTGAACAAAAACTTAATCCTTCCAGATTGAATAATCTGTTAAAATGTGGTTCATTAGTCACGATGCAGGACACGCAGAAGCTGCCCTGTGCTGCCCCCTACTGCTCCTTCACTGAAACAACAGATTTCACATCCGCATTCAGGAGCACAAATACAAATTAGGACAGGGTGTGTGTGTGTGTGTGTGTCCAAAGCCTATCTAGTCAGAGTGCAGAGGGGAAAAAAGAAACTTTAATCTGGCAAATTAATGCAACTTCCCCAGTTGAATAGTAACAGCAGGTTAGTTTCATTACATTTTCTCAACAAATTCCCTGTTTAAAAAAACAAAACAAAAAACATCCAGAACATGAACAAGTTATGCAATAATATTACCCAACACCAAAATGCTCCAAGGGGTAAAACTGGGAAGTGTGTCTATTTTAAAACTTCTCATTTGATAACTGAAATGGCAACAATTTTAACTTCCTCGTGCATCCTCGACATTAGGACTTTGTGAAACAGGTTTTCTAAAAATGTTGTGTTTATTCACATTACTATAGTCAGCAGACATCTGCGCTAAATATGCGTTTTGGATATTTTCTGTCCACTAGATTGAAACAAATATGACAGAAGTAGTATAACTTAAAAAAAAAAGTACATCTAAAGTCTGCCGAGTACCTGTACTGTCACCAATAAATCAGAAAACTGTAAAGTTAGAGCCCTGATGTTGAGATTAACCTGCTGGCACAGTGTGTTCCTGTGTGGTTGTTGCTTCAATACTTCAACTCTCCACTTGAGGGCAGTATTGTTAAATAAGGTCTCAAGTGGTTTGCCAAGTTTTAAACAAGATATGAATTTCTACTGTCTAGAGGTCACCGAGGACCAGAGTTTACTGGTGTGATCAGATTCCACTAAACAAAACCAGCACAGTTCAGCCTCCCATGAACAGAATTCACCTTTTTCCTCTGTTAAAGAAGTACAGCTTTGGAGAACTGCTTCAGAACTAGAAAAACAGTGACTAACGCCAGCCTAAACCAAACCAAACAGTGGGATTTCAGTAGGCGCTTCGACACATCCCGTGATGCCGTGTGTGGCTGCATGAAAAAGGTCAGAAGAATGAGACTGATAGGAGCGCATGTATGAATAAGCCGGCACCACCAGCCTCCTTAAAAAAGGTCAAGACAAATATACACAGGTGGGACCAGCATGTTCTGCAAATACTACCAGTTTGCATTTGGATATGTTGTATCGTTCACAATACAGATATCCTTGATGGATGGGCGGGGCCAGCTGGCAAAGGGGGTGACTGATTACACATTTAATGTAACTAAAACAAAACGTGTGGCAGAATTTACATCTTTTGAGTGACAACTGCCAGACACAGTTATAGTACCCAAAGATATTCAAATATATTAAAAGGAATCTCAGATGAAAGTAGCAAAGAATTGTAATTGATAAGCAGCACTCTTACAAAAGTTAATATATGTATACTTTAAAAAGTATCTAAGTCAAAGAGACAATGTACCTCAGAGATAATCACCTCTATTTCACCTCTAGACTTTTACGGACATCTGAGTCGCAGCGCGCAGCTATTTTTGTCCATTTCTTTGGCAGCTGCTGCTGCTTGAGGGAAACATTTCAATTAGCCGTCACATGTTGACTTCAAAAATCAGCCAGACAGCCCCCCCCCCCACCTCCACCCCCCTAGTGCAGACACACAGTTTGTCATTTGAACAAGGAGACATGGAAAACCTCAGCATGCAATTATCTAATCCCTCCTAAGTCACAAACAACCATTTATGTGACGCAGCTAAAAAGGTTAAACTCAACCTGAAAGCATTAAAAAAAAAAAAAAAAAAAAGAGCCCAAGAGTGGAAGAGAAAAAAGTAGTGAGGGTGTGGTTGGAAACATGATACAGAAACAATGGAGTTGAGGGGACGACAAAAAGGCACCAAAACACAATAGCCTGAACAAATGTTACCCTGCAGCAGCAGCAGCAGCAGCAGCAGCGTCTGGGGACCCGTCTGTGGACGCGGGATTTGAGATTCTGGGCTGCAACTGTTAGGTGGTGAGGAATTTCGCATGAAATGGTTGGCAAGTCGGTACATGATTCAACCTTTTAGTAATGTCTGAGGGTAGAAAAAAAAAACATCCTCACAACACAAACAGGCAGCCTCACCCAACCTGTAATAACAGCATGAGACTACTTGTTCATCTGTGGGAATCAGGAGACTCATCCCAAATACTGTTTATTCTGTTAAGCCATGAAAGGACAGAGCGCTTGACGGTTACTCATTTTTGATTAATCTTCAAGCATTAAAAAAAAAAAAAGTCAGGAAATATGTGAAAATTAAGTGAGCAAATACATCCATTTCCCAGTGAAAGGAGACTGATGGAGTTTTAAAACAATTAAAGCTTAAAACTTGAACAGTTTCTCAATCATCAAGTTCCTTTATTGAACATTTGACAAACTTTAAATTATAACCGATTTATTTGGGGTAGCAGAGTCAGCAAGTCCAAATAAAACAGGTTTTAAAAAAGAACTTTACTGCAAGATATTTTAGGTGGATGTGGAAAAAAAACAAACCCGGCGACGTGAAAGATCCACATCCCATCAACTCACTTAGAAAGAAAAAAAAAGAAAAGTTCTAGAAGCAGGAGAGGGTGACATTGTGAAGCCAGGAAACGTGTTTTGTTTTATACCAGTGGATTTATTGTGAGATTTGTCTCAAATGCCTACTGATTTGGGTCTCTTCCAGCAGCTGAAGACATGTGAACACACCCAGTCAGCCAGCAAAGCTTCCAAAACAGGAAACCTCAACAAAAAAAAAAAAAAAAGACACAATCCCGGCTGCAGATGGAGGCATGAATATCAGGTAAAATGCATCGGAGATCATTTCTAAACTCTCGCCTCATGCAAATTGTAGCTTCGTGTTGCATTTTGAGGCAGAAAAATAAAATTTGAAAATTGCAACACTGCACATATTGAGAAAATACAAACTTTCAAGTAGAAAACAGAAGGTTTAACATAAAAAGTGACGCTTTTTGATAATAAAATACTTAATTTCACAATTAAGTCCGGAAACAACATGCGCTTAAATCCACTCAATTGAACGCGTTGAGTTTTAATCACGTCTTACCGATTGCAAAGCAGAGTCCGACAGCCAAAACCTGCAGAACAATTCTGTTCATCTTGATAACCGACAAGTTTACCGACTCGACCGGAGAAGAAGCTGCTGCGTGTCTGCGGCGTCTCGGTCCGTTATAACCTTGGTCACTCAGCCAACTTTTCCGCCATGGCTTCATTTATAAGCTCCCACCTCCCATCTGAACGTCACCAGTGTCCAATCAGAGCAGGTCCCTCAGGAGAGCCCGGCCATTTTCTCCCGGCTCTTCCACCTGTGTGAATCACAGTTCCTGGGATTTATCCGGGGGGATTTTAACAAAAGCTCCTTCTGGTTATCAGTCGCTTTTTTTCCCCCTTCTTTCTTTTCAAAATCGTCTCTTGAAATAAAGTCCAGCTTCGGATTTATCCTCTTCATTATTCACACACTTTTCGAGGGGAATGGGAAGCGCTATTTACAGAACTGGTTATATTCAGGAAACCCTTCCTACCCCAGGAAGTGAGTCATTTTTAAATAAATCCACTCTGTTGGAGTTAACAGTGTTGTACCTGAGACTAGCAGCAGCGGTGTGCTGGTATCCTGGGTAAATGGTTCCCTGCATCGACTCCAGTTCATTCATTAAAGTAAAACATGACAAAAGACGATGACTTGACTTCAGAAAGGATTTAGTTTGACGGACATGTCAGCCAGGTATTTGGTAAACACCACACACACCAGAGAAGCGGCCTGATCAACCTGGTGTTTACCACTGCAGTTAGAGGTTGCCATGGCGATGCTAACTGCTCAGTCTCTTCTGAATGAGAAGCACTGCTGTGCCATGAACCGCCTACATAAACGGCAGCGTGATAACATTTCTTGATGCGCTATTTAGGGAGCTGTTGCGTCACTTCCTGACTATCTCCTTGCCACATACTTGCATGTTACCGTGGTAACCATTTGTTGCTGTCAGCCACTGACGCTTCACTGTCTTTTCACTGCTGCTGCATTGCATTGTGGCATACTTGTACAAGCTGCTGTAGTGTCCAGTTCTTGCGAAGTCTAATAATTTTCCATCCATCCATCCATCCATTGTCTTCCGCTTATTCCTGTTAAGAGTCCTGGGGGGGTGGAGCCTATCCCAGCAGCCTTCGTGTGAGAGGCGGGGTTCACCCTGGACAGGTCTCTAGCCCATCGCAGGGCCAACACATAGAGACAGACAACCATTCACACTCACAGTCACACCTACAGTCAATTTAGAGTATCAATCAGCCTCGTCCTCTCTTGATGTCTTTGGACTGTGGGAGGAAGCTGGAGTACCAGAGAGAACCCACACAGGAACAGGGAGAACATGGAGACTCCACACAGAAAGATCCTGTGATGGAGCCGGGACTCAAACCCAGAACCTTCTTGCTGTGAGGCCACAGTGCTGAGCACTGCACCACCGTGCAGTATCTTACATTTCTGATTGTATTAAAACTTCTCAATTACTATTTTAATGTATTAAATCGCATGTTACATTGGGATTTTGATTGAGAGAAACTGGTGATTTTTCATATATCGTGAGAGACATGAGACTGAACACGATGATAAATCATCTGCGGTGTCAAAAATGTCAGTCCACTTGAAAAAGGGACATTTTCAGGAAAGTAGTTCTGACCTTGTGTCTGATTTGAAAATTACGGTGCTCGATAGTTTTAAATTGATGTTGTCTTTCATAAAGAATGTTACATTATATACAAAAAAACAGCAACAACATATATGAGAAAACTGCTGACTTTTCACAGAGGAATGCTAATCTTCCTATCCACAAGCATTGATTATGCTAAGCTAACTAGTGGTCAGATAAGTCTCAAATGTTTGCAGAGGGGAGAGAATGATTCAATTTGGGTATTTCCCAGAAAGTTGGCCTTTCTTTGGGTTTGTTTTCCCTTCTAAAGTTAAATTCTGTGAAAAATTTGTGACCGGAGGAAATATTGGCCGCAAGAAACCATTACAATTGATTAGGATCCTCTCCAAAATTTAACGTGTTCTTCCCCGGGCCCCAACAAGTTTGCACACACACAGACACACACAGACACAAACACACACACACACACCCAAAACAGAACCTGTTTGTTGGATGAAAAAAAGAAGATTCCTACGGTTCTCAATCCCCTGGATTACATAAACAGAACTGTTTTTAGACAGATTAGATTTTATTTCATTTGGTCCTAAAATGTTAATAGACATAAGACATGCCAGGAAATCAAAAACTCTTCAAATAAATTTAAAATAGATGTAAATATCTACATAAATACTTGGAATCACAACAAAAGTAAGATCAGTATCAGCAAAGACAGAGTTTTGACAACAACTCAACACCATTGTTTCGATGAAGTCTCCAGATTTCTATCAAGTCAGTCGCGTATCAACGTGATGAATGTTTTCACCCGAGACAGCCGCGTCCTTCAGTGAGAGGCAGCGACGGTGACGAGATAAAGACTCTTTGTCCTCCAGCACCTCTGGCTCAGCCCGCTTCTGTTAACTGACCACATGTCAGTTCGTCAGGTCCAGCAGCAAGTCGACAGGTTCACACGTAAACACACAATAACGGACTTCATTTGACTGCGACCCGGCCCTGCAAAAGGCTGAAAATGGAATATATCACATGCAAACGGGTCCTCGGCGCTGAAAGGGATCGTTTTCAGGTGATAAACGCCAAAATGTTGATTTTATCAGCATGATTTCGAGTTGTTTGTCAGTTCAAGCAATTTTTGTGAACAAGAAATCGCAGGAACACCTTGAGGGAACAAATTTAGCTCCATTGACTGGAACACGAGGATGACCTGTCAAGATTGGAGTGGTCAAAGGTCAAGGGTCACTGTCACCTCTCCTAAATGTCACAACTCTGCAACACCTTGAGTAAATTACACCAAATTTGTCTCAAATGTCCACTCAAAGATAACCTGAAACAATTTTGGAGGTCGTGTGACTTCGGCACACATCACGTCGAAATATAATGCAACCGAGATTCTAGTTGACAGATTTTTCTGGTGTTTTGGAAGTTTATTTGATGATTTATTTGACGATATCAAAAAAAAAAGAAAAGAAAAAAAGGAGAAACGCCTCAATCGCAAGGAGTGGAAAACTCAAAAATAGAGTTTTAAAAAAGTCAAGAATAATGAACAACATGAAGTCAACAACAACAAAAATTTCAATTTAATTCTATTCAAATCTGCATCAGGACTTTCGCCTCAACAGAAACAATGTAGATAAAGACCAGGTAAACTGAAAAGAGACACATAGATGGACACAAATCCCCCCCTGTGATAAAAAAAACCTTTCATCTTTGTGATAAGCTGTGTGTGTGTGTGTGTGTGTGTGTGTGTGTGTGTGTGTGTGTGTGCGCGTGTGCGCGTGTGTTGAGTAATGGTTATTAGATCAGATCATGTTACTGGGCTGACTAAATAACCATGACATAATATAAGTGATCTACAGTTGCGATCATACTGGGCTGAGCCTCTCTGCACATGCGGGAGCAAACACTCATGATTCGCCGATGGCTCCGTTCCAGTTCTCCCGTGTCGCTGACATCAAGCACAGGTATTTTTCTCGAGGCGGTGACTCAGTGGATGAATCATCTGTATTTAAAGACACAGTACATTTACGAAATGGCATGAAAGTGCTTGAATTAGACCAAGTGCTTGTTGATACGTTGGCATTTTTTTTTCACCAAGTTTGAATAAACCTGATTTCCT
The DNA here is from genome assembly GCF_037954235.1 of Aulostomus chinensis. Classification (NCBI taxonomy): domain Eukaryota; kingdom Metazoa; phylum Chordata; class Actinopteri; order Syngnathiformes; family Aulostomidae; genus Aulostomus; species Aulostomus chinensis. Next base: position 10,943,663 of record NC_141341.1, read on the forward strand.
CTTCCTCTTTCCTCTCTTCCTGGGTCTTCTTCACCAACCAGCAGCAGCTGGCATAACTTTTAACCGAGACATCACATTTTTTCTTCCTCTTTGAAGAAGAAGACGATAAGAAGAAGAAAAAAAAAACTTCTGGCTACATTCTCGGCATTTCAAATATTTCAAACGCCCTTTTATGACATCCACTTGGGCAGAGATTCTGAATTTGACAGTTCATGATTGAACTCTGGCCTGGGACGATGCTAGCCACCGAACCGGTGGCTCTTGAGTGTTTTGAGTCCACTCCTTCACAATCCCATGACTGCACTCACCGTCCACAAAACAGCTCTATAACCGCCTCTGCTCGCAGGGTCTGGCTGCAAAAACATGTGACAAACCGCAGAATCGGTAATAAACTTCAGAAAAGGCAGGACTCATTAGTTCTTTGTGAGAAGTGTATTCATCTTTAGGTTCCTGGGGACCCACATCTCAGATGACCGCTGCTGTGGTGCAACAGAGGTTGCACTTCCTGATGAAAAAAAAACCCCTGCACGATCACTTTATTTTTTATCGTAAAATAATCTCTTTATTTGCTTTTAGTTTGTTCGATAGCCCTAAAAAGACCCCAAGAAATCATTTTTTTGATTTCGTGTGACTGTGTTTGAATTTAGAATTTAGGAATTTTGGCATCCTGTGCGGTGCATCAGCAGGAAATCTTGTGCTGACTATGTAAACAATGATAAATTCAAAGTGTCTCATGACAGGGGAAAAAAAAAAAAGATTAAACTATTAAAAACAAAATTATCTCATCAGTGTGTGGGATGACGACCGGAGAGCTCCTCAATGACACCGCACAGCATCCTTAGCTTTCCTTAGAGGGCGGCACGGATGTCTGGTTCAAGTCTCGCTTCACATTTTAAAGCAGGTAAAGCACATTTTCATTCCTTGACCCATCACCCACTAACCCTTAAAACCCTCCACATTCACAGGAACTCTCCCTGACCAGCAGCAAGTGCACACGCAAGAACCACCAGTTCACACGTACGCACAAGCGTAAAAGGTCCTCGGAGTGTTGGGAAGGTTTAAAAATCCTAGTTTTCGGTTCTTGACGCGTTCGTTTAAATATTATTTGGACTGCGGCACCACTCAGCAGCAACCGTCAAATCTCGTTGCGCAAACTGGCAGTGAAGGCGTCCCTTCGCTGTTCCACAGTCGAGCAGGCCCGGTCATGCCTGAGCGGGTTTGCAGAGGTGTTCAAGGAGAGGAAACAAAAGCGTGCACTGAAACGGGCCACAAAAGGAATCGCGGGTGAGATCCTTCAGACTTTATTTGTGCGCATGACACAACAATGACGGGCATGTTTGCTGTCTCTCACTCTGTGTGTGTCTGATGTCTAATGATTATCTCTGCATGACTTTTAAAAGAGCCACAGTTTTGTTTTTTTAAAGGGGTGGGGAGGTGGTGGTGGGGGGGGGGGGGGGTTCTGCTTGCAGCAAACGTTGTGAAACTCACCATTTGAAATAGTTCTCTGAGAGGGAGGCTGCTCCTCTTGGTGAAATGACTCCATTGTTTTGAACACAGATCCTCGGTGTTTCTCAGTTCTTGGCAGGGAAAGAGGGCGTGTGGTCGAACAGAGCCAAACAGACCCTTATTCCATCAGTCAGCGATGAGAGATAGAGCAACTGGAAAAATCAACTGGTGACATTGAAGATGAGGGAGGAAAATGAGGGGAAGGATGTGGAGGAAACGTTCTCCACGCTGCTGTAGTTCACAATCGCTCCACTTCTTTATAGAGGGCATACAAAGTATATAATCACGGGAGAATTCTTGATTTCTACAGTAAAGTTTATTGATCATAGGCATTTACAATATCGAGCTGTCAAGATTTTTAAAACTGAATATCATGGGTTTTTTTTCCCTATCACCCAGCCTGAGCAGTTTCAGTATAAAATAAGACTCAAAGTTCAGTTGAGAGAAGGCTGAAAGCACTTTAAGTGAAATTAGACCCATTTAGGCTCAAGGGGAATTGAAAGCCAACTATCCTGCATGGGCTCGGCGTAGTCATCAGAGAAATTTGAAATACGTGTTGATTTTTTTGAAGTCATTTTTATTTTGGCTTCTAAAAGTCTAATTCTATTTGATGTATGCTTTTATTTATCATGGAAGTAACCCTGCTTGACACTGAAATGTTTCGTGACGTAATAGTGTAGGACTGCTGCATCTTCACTACTGAGTATTGCGATTTTTCTTCCTCAGTAACTTTGGATACCATAATAACAGTAACATGCAGAAAAATGCAACCTCATACAGAGAAATGTATTAATCATTAGCAACATATGTACGGCTGTCACATTATCACTTCCTGATATCTTCGCCACATTATTGCAGTAGTTGTAGTAGCAGTTACAGTACTACATAAAACTGAACTCAATAAGGCGGATTTGAAGTGTTTAATGAGGGTTTTAAAGGCTCGTAAATATCAGAGAAGAGTACAACCTCAACAATACATGTCTTTGGCTATGTTTTTGTGCTATGTTCAGCTTGTGGTTGGCATATTTCCTTAATAGTCGTTGCAGAGACGTCCCAGAAAAAAGAATCTGAGAGGAAAATGGTGCAACGTTGCCTCTGGGTGTGGCAGGAATATTTCACATGACAGCAGCATGATTAGATGAAAATTAGAAATGCTCTAAGGCGACGTTTGGGTGGAGAGGGAATCTGAGAATACAGAAAACACCTTTCACTATTCTGAGGACCATCATTGAAGACGTGGGACATAGAATAGAAAAGTTAGGGGATTCCTCGTCGTGAAGTTGTGTTGCTGAGAAAAGACGAAGCGAAGGGCTGGTCCTGAGCTCCTGTGGTTTGAGGTTATCCTGACTCATGAAGGAACCTCCTCTGCTCCCTCTGGAAAAACTGACGGAGTCGGGCCACATGAAGACAACTCAGCCCTGCCAGTCATTCTGCCAAAGACAGCTGCTGCTGCTGCAGCACCGAGCGGAAAAACCGTCTCTATGAGTCACGTGTAAATCAGCCATGCCACAGCGTCTCCTGATGTCTGTCTCCCTGGATTATTGTTTACAGCCTTTTCAAATGGAAGGTTTCTCATTATTTGGTTCTCTACATATCAACATGCTATTTCCACATTCAAAAGTCAATCAAAAACTAATAAAGAAGGCGGAGATCTACGCGGCCTTGTTTGTGTACTCCAGTTTGTTTGCTGTTACTCAGAGTCACATGCAAACACACCCTGAAAACCTCAAGTTCTCCATCACAACAGGAACTCAGCGCACAGCCTCCTGACCACGTCGGTGAAATACTGCTTGTTTGCTCATATTTCAATCCAGCTGCCGTGAGGAGAATGCTAAGTTCTCTGCTGACACCGTGAGGGAGAGAAGAAGAACTGCAGGACCTTGTTTTGTTTCGTTTAAAAAAAAAAAAAAAAGGACAAAAAGGAGTATGAAAAGAAAATTGAAGTTTATTGAGAATTCTGAATCCTGCTCACCCTTCCACAGTAGCAGAGAGACAGCTCGGACAAACATTAGTTAAAATCTGGACACATAAATACAGATTCGCTTGTATAGTGAAACCCCCCCCCCCCCCCAAAAAAAGAAAAAAAAAACAAAACCTATTCCAGTCACACTAACTGAAAAGCAGAGTGGAGAAGGAGGAGGAGGAGGAAGGAGAGGTATGGCAGCTGGTGGTCTGGATGTTTTTTAAACCTGAACAGAAGGAGAATGTGCTGCGGAGTCACACCGGTGGGATCGGTGACGTGCCGGAGTGAGCTGAAGGATTCAGATTGTCTAAATTCTTCTTTCTCTGCATCTCTGCCCTGATTTTTGAAAGGAGCACTTGGACATTTTGGGGGAAAAAAACAAAACAGAACAAAACATAAACGCATACTTTCTGTCGGAGAGAGTAAAGCTCAGGACGACTCAGCAGATTAGCAGCTTAGTTTAGCATCGTAAATGTAACCATAGGACTGTTTCATCTGTACAAAAGCCGAAGTATATATATATATATATATATATATATATATATATATATATATATATATATATATATATATATATATATATATATATAAAAAAAAAAAAAAGGCCGTGTTGTGGAGTCTCGGGGAGGTTTAGGTGGCAGGTACATTCCTTGGCTGGAACCAGTCCCTCCCAGGAGTCTCAACTGGTTTGCTGGGATCTGGTGCAAGCAAAGAAACATTCTGACAGGTTTTTTGTGTGTGTGTGTGTGTGTGTGTGTGGATTAAACAAATGAACGCGCTGTTTCTCAGTGAGTTTAACGGTTGCAAGAGTTGGTCACACGTGAACAAATTCACCCCCTTTCCTTCATACTTCCATGATTCATGCCAAGCTAAGCTAACTTCATGTTTGCCCTAAAAATCTTATCTAATCTATTCTAAACTGACTGACTCTCCACCAGAAGTGAATTCCTAAAAATGTCCAATTGTTCCATCTTGAGGGGGATTAAGCTACAAGGGACAGGAGGGTTGACTGCTTGGGGGGAGGGGGAGGGGGGGTGCATCTCAGAGGAAAACATAGCACTGGTTATAATCTCACTTGGGTACCAATCCAGACAGTAGTTTGACACACGCACGGACAGCTGGAGAAACAACTAATTCATGTTAGAGTGATCTATTTCTACCAAACCTTCTCTAACAGCAGACCAAATTAAGACATGCCTCCCTAAAACAACCACACTATCTGCGAGTTTTCTGCATCTCAAGGCAAATTTGTTTTGCTGCCGAGTTCAAAAACGGCACGAGAAACACCAGACAAACCAAGCGACCACTTTTTTCTTTTTTAAACAAACAAGCGATACAGAAAATTCAACCATCGGCAAACATCCTAACTGTCTCTATGGGTGCCAGCCTGAGTGTACATGCACCGGGCGGGTGGGTGGGATTAATGGGGTTGACAAAGAGGCCTGACACAGGGTTTTCCACCACCCTTTACCAAACTGTGCCAAATACAGAAATAAACAGCAACAAACAAAGCCAGAGCTGAAAACTGACCCACAAGCTCGTCAGCTCTCTGTCTCATAACTCTGAAATAAACTCTTTCTCCAGGGAAAAGCTCGGAGCTTCTGTACTGCTCCGCATCCTCTTACCTCACCTCCTGTTTTTGGCACTCATGAGTTTGGTAAGGTACGTGCATGGAACCCCACGTGTGTATGTGTGTGTGTAAATGTGTGTGCGTTCTTGTCGCTCACTCTCACTCTTTGTTTCATTTGCCCTAAACTAAACCAAAATAATACAGTCTCCAGGGTGGGGAGGGGGCACCTGAGCAGCTTTGTAAAATGCAGGTGACCCCTCCCCCTTCTGACAATATTTCTTCCATGTCTTCTCTCTCTTGATAAATCCGTCCTCCTCTTCTTCTTCCCCTGTCCTGGACACACTAGCGGATGGCTTTGACGGGGCTCTTGAAGCTGGAGGCTGCTTGCAGCTGCAGCTGGTAGGCCATGGGGTGGATCTTGAACCCGTACAGCCTGGAGAGACAAGAGGGAGCCAGTCATCTTTCAGCTCTGCTGACACGGCACGAAAGATGAAACACACCAACACTTCATATGATACGCCACACAATCATGGACCCTGACAATAACGAGGAAGTTTGAAGCGGGATGAGCAATACAGACATAGTGTGATTACCACAACAGTTCAACTCTTCGCCATATCAAGTTGTCGTGAATTATTTATTACGAAAACAAAGACAAAGAGTGACACAGAGCTGCTGCTTTTAAACAGAGGAGTTTTCCTCTCCAGATTCCAATGAAGTCAACAACTGAGTATCGACTGCAGCCGCCTGCTCCGGCTAAACTGGTGCCACCTGACATATCGTGTTTAACGCGACAGACAGATGAACTGTGGCATTCGCTACAGAACACTTGTGACTCCAGCTGGACGGTTGGTAAAACGGCTGATGTTGGACAACATACCATGATAGCAAAAGAGCAAACAAAAAACAGCACAAACTGAAGTTGTGACATGTGCCCTTTCAAAACCCTCACTGCCCCCCACCAGTTTCACCAGAACAGGAAGAGGAATGCTGCATGAATGCCAAAGCCACATACACGCACGCACACACGCACACACACACACACAGAATTTAAACCTGCCACACTGACCTTGGGACAAACTGGTTGGCGGGCCTTTTGGGCCTGTACTCAGGGTGAACCATGAACAGCATGTGGGGGAAGCCAGTGCCAAAGTAGGCTCCATCTGTGTGGTGGTGCCTGGAGGACTTGGGTGTGTACACGTCCATACATTTAGGGCAGTAGAGCTTCACCATGGCCTCTCCGGGGATGTCTGACAGGCCTGTGGACAACCGAGGGAATGATGGACCGCGGAGAGAAGAAACCGGATAAGATGGAAACGTCTGTCTAATCTGCTCTAATACATAAACATCAGGCACGCTTGCTCACACTGGAATGCTGCCATTGCAAAACCAAACCTGACTGATTTCTTCTCTCCGCATCGCTTCACACATATTTGAGATTTGAACAGAACAAAGACATTCTGTATCAAGGCTGTCTAATCTGTACAACTTCTATTTGGGAAAAGGGCTTTTCCCCACACTTTACCCCAAAGCATAATCACATTAGGTGACACTAAAAGTCATGGGAACAAATTCGAAACAGTTACAAACTGTCTTATTCTGCCAAGTCAGATTCAGAAGTGAGCTTATCAAAAATACATACATAATACTGGATCAGTGTTTTTACTCACCGATGGGAAGCATGGGCTGATTTTCACAATACACCCGGGGACAATAGCCAAAGTCTCCCTGCTGGTATTTCTCCAACTACAGGGAGGAAAGATGATAATCAGCTAAATCAGTCAATCTGGACAAACAGTCTCAAAGAACACCCCCCCCCCCCCGGGTATTTTTTTCAGACAACTACCCAGAGGACTCACCAGATCTCAACAAGGGAAACTATAGCAGTGGCGCTGCACCATTTTAGCCCAAAGTTCCTCTTAGTATGTCCGTCTGCTGTTAAATAATGCAGAATTTCTTCTAACTTTGCCAAAAACCCTTTCAGGAGGTACAGACCTGCCAGACTGTGGGTCAGACAGGTGTTTGCTCGAGTATAAAAACGCTGTAATGAAGGCGAATACATTTCCCACCACAAAAACATCATCGATCTTTTTTGCCAGGTTCGTAGAGCGAAAGCCTGCTATACTGCATCAGTATTCAACACCGGCGTCGTCAGTCATAATCACGCATGCTGTTAGTAGAAAAAATAAAATAAAAAAGGGAAAAGTGTGATGGAAACACAGCCTCCCTCACGCAGCTGCAGATTCTGCTGATGCTGCTAGCGCCTACCATCTGTGCGATGCCTCGGTTGGTGAGGATGTAGCGTGCGTGGATGAGGCCGTACAGCATCTCAGCTGCCTGCTCGATCAGGTCGCTCTGGTTGGGATTGTCCTCCAGCTCCTCGTCTGCAGACAAGAGGGCATGATTCAACTTTTCGGTGTTTTCTGACAGTTGATATGAATGGGAGAGACTGTGGATAGGGAATACTAGAAACACAGAGGGAGGGTCTTTGTTTCATTCAAGGATAGGAAGGCATCATTTACAAAGTGTCAATGAACCTTTACAAAAGAGGAACAAAAGGAAGACAGCTACAGTTCTAAGAAGACTAGAAAGGACTTTCAGCAGATGAATATCACATGGTTTCAAAGACGGTGTAAAAAAGGCTTTATAAAAAAAAGCTGCACCGCTGTCTGTTGTGAGTCATGATGGAAGAAGCCTGTAAAACCATCTGATCTAAACAACCGCGCAGAAAAAGACAGAGAAATCACATCTGCTCAACAATTAATTCACGACACTGGAAGCACTGCTTAAAGAGGCAGACAAGCGAAGATGTTACAAGTCAGTTACACCGGAGGCGGCCTCCTTTCTTCTGCACTCCATAAAAATGACACGTTGATGTTGAGGTGCTCTTAGGCAATACTCGTATTCACTACAGAATACTCAGACAACATTTAGCTAAAGAACCAGAGGCTAAATAATTTCATAATGAAGAAGCATGGATGAAAAATGCTGACCCGGTTCAAGGTCCAGAATCATGTCTAGGGCCTGGCGATAGTGAGGAACCTGCTCATTGAGTCCTGTCAGGTTGAACTTGTCTTGGATATAGTCTTCATCCACCTGTCAGATGGGAAATGAGAGAGGATAGATACACATTCGCACAGCGGTTTCAACAAACAAAATTCAGATGCAGACAAGTTAGCAATGTTTTGAATTATGCTCCTCTAGCGAGTAGCATCTTTAGTCATATTTTTTGGTAAACGTGGTTTGTGACCAATAAGATGTCCTCGGGACACGCAGACTGAATGTGTCAGTTGATCCTGTGTGTTGGGAACATCTACTTGACTGCGTTCTACAGTGTGTAACCCTAGATTAGAAACACATCTTACTGCTTCAAACATCAATCTTCATTGAGGCATATTTATACCTACAAAAAAACAAAAACAATAACGAAACAAAACAGGGTGACCTATGAGAGTAGATGGGTTTAAGTATCTCACCTCACAAAAAAATTCATTCCCCCTCAGCCCACAGAACCAGGAGATCCATGACACTTCCTCTGAACTACTCATCTCTTAAGACCTAGAGTGGAGACATAAAGATTACACACAAAACCCCCATAAACATCTGAACACAACAGAGAAGAGAGGTGAAATACAACATATTCGAAAACTTAAGTTAGTGAGACTTTTTCGTAATAATTTCACCCTGTCGAGACTTTTCTGTCAACAACAGAGTTAATCGTACATGTAAAGAAATGGTGACTGGCCAGACCCGATGAAGGCTGGGCTGACTTAACTGGCTAGTTGCCGATTATATTTTC